>NC_056563.1:15749905-15831150 GCF_013358625.1 Macadamia integrifolia | reverse complement strand
TCAACCCTTAAGGGCCTCTTCCTCGCCGCCTTCCTTTCGACTTCTTCATCTGCCTGGAGGGTTTCTTCCATCTGGATGTACTTATCACATCGCGCCCTCAGCTCGGTCAGATCTCTAGGCGTATGCTTCGCCAGGGACCTCTTCAATTCCTTGTCCTTCACGCCACCTAGCAGGGCCGTGAACTCCTCCTTCGGGTCTAGGCCCCTGATTGTGATCTTTTCTTGTTGGAATCGTTTCATGTAATTCCGCAGCGATTCCCCTTCTTGCTGTTTGACGTTGGTTAGGTTCGACGTAGTCTTCTGGAGGGGCTGGCTACTAGAGAACCCCTTCACGAAGAAGTAACTCAGGTCGCTGAAGCTGTGGATCGACTTCGTCGGTAGTCGGTTATACCACAGCCTCGCCGCCCCCCTGAACGTCAATGGGAGGGCCCGACACATAATATTTTCCGAGACGCAATGGAATTGCATGGCAACCTTAAAGCCTTCCAAGTGATCGACGGGGTCCCCCGACCCGTCATAGGTGTCGTACTTGGGCAGGCGGAAACCGACCGGAAGCGGGTCCCTCATGACCTCGTCAGCTAAGGCCGTATCATTGGTGAGGTCAGGCTCGCGGTTCCCCGTCTGGTTTTCTGCCACCTTTCTGATCTCGTCCTTCAGGTCTAAGATCATCCTCTTTAATCCCGAGTCCTCGGACCTCTGTCTGTCTCCTTGGTGCTGATCCCCATGCGGGTCTCTGGCGGCGCGTCGCGTCCTATTTCGGGGCGCGGGACTCTCCCTTGCTCGGCTTCGAGGATCGCGACCGGCCCTCGTTGATCCCGTACTGCTTCGGTCTTCTTCTCGAGCCCTCTCGAACTGGACGTGGGTACCTGGGGTGCTCCCCCGGTCTTATGGGAGACAGCTTTGGAGACCTCCCTCATAGTCTCGGCCATCCGGTTATATTTGTTCTGGAGGTCTTCGAACTGCTGCCTTGTCACGTACTCTTGGGCCGCGGGAGGCTGATGGTCACTGCCTTCCCGTACTGAATATCCAGCCGACCGCTGGTATCTGACGGACACTTCCCGGTCATCATGACCCCTTTCTCGTCCAGTCTCGGCCGAGGGAGGAAGCTCCCCTGAAGGTTCTTCCCCCATGTCTACGTTGGACGTCGCTCTCGTCCTTCTTCGGTTGTAGGTTCTCCCCACCATTACCGTCGTTCCCACAGACGGCGCCAATCTGTTGCTGCCAAAAACCCCGCTAGTCCAACCTACACAAACACAGACGACGGAGGCCCGGAACTTTGTCCGGGGTTAGTCCTCCGACGCTCAAGTCAGGGTCGGCCGCACAGTTCAATAAGGGAGTAATGGTGAGGGTGTTAGAGCTTACCTTCCCCTTTCTTCCGTGCCTTCTTATATAGCTCTTTGGCCCTAGGGTTTTTCCCCCTTCGGCCTTCTTTGAGTCCTACTCGAATACGTCCAACCTTCTGGGGGGAATATTCCCCTCATGCAGACGACGTGATCCCGCATGATTCTGCGGGCGTGCCTCGGTGATTGCGCGTGCTCGAGTGTGAGTGGTCTCTTGGACCCTTCGTCTGGCGGTGGACACGTGTCTCAGAGGCGACACGTGTCATGGCCCCCACCGAGGGGTTATTTTGGCTATATCAGGTTACAACTTATGCTACTTTGAATGTAGATCTGCAGTATTTGGTGAAGTCTAAGTATGATGACTGTTATAATGTGCAATGAATTGATTTTTGAGATATTATTCCTGCTTCATACAGATAAAAGTTGAGTCAAGTTTGTGATCATTTGACTTCCTGCTTCAACCACGGTATGGTTTCGTGTTAATTTACTTCATTTATTTTTCACATGCTCACATGAGAATTTTTATATGAATTTTTATAAATTGAACAAAAAGAATACTCTCCTTGTTTTTTATTTGCACCTAATTTTGATATTTTTAGAGACTTTAAAAACAAAACATTGTTTAATCTCCAAAATAATACTATTTTTCTTAATATTTTAGAAATTTTGGATTAGGATTTAATCCATTTTTAAAATTTTCCAATATAGATTAATGTGTGATTGTATTATTTTAGCGTATAGAATGTTTGATATACATGCTCTTCAGATGAGGATCAGTCCTACAAGTAGATTTGATTGAGAGCTGAAGATATTAAAGGGAAAAATGTGCTCACTAACTGTTGGGGAATGTTAATATTACCTTTCAATTTTCCCCATTTTAATAGCTGCTCACCTATAGATTTTTCTTTATATAAAAAAAATATATATACTAATTGTATCGCAAATGTTGTGTCTTTCTATATATTCATGTAGTATCACGAACATTCTATCTCTCTCTCTCTCTCTCTTTCTCTCTCTCTTTTGACACCAAGAATTGAGTATTTCAAGTTTATATTTACAGTTAGCAGATACAAAGGTCAAATCAAATTACTGCTCTTTTTTGTGTTCTCCAATATTGGATGGTTTACTTGCTCTGTTTTCTGTAATACCAATCTCTCTATTCTCTAATTGGTTACTGGAAACGATATGTTTTTTCCTTCTTCTTTCAGCAGATCCGGACTCATCAGTTTAAGTAAATGTGCATGCCATATTACCCTTGCTGAGGAAGGTTATTGCAAGCTTGGAGAAGTACCTTTCCTAAAATCATATTCAATTAAATATTTTAAAATACATTGTTTATTTGTTTCATACTCCAGGATTTCAGATCCTACCTTTATTGGGAATTTGGGTATACTA
The DNA here is from genome assembly GCF_013358625.1 of Macadamia integrifolia. NCBI lineage: Eukaryota > Viridiplantae > Streptophyta > Magnoliopsida > Proteales > Proteaceae > Macadamia > Macadamia integrifolia. Next base: position 15,828,416 of record NC_056563.1, on the reverse strand, counting down.
CAATATTTTATAAACTATCGAAAAACTTGAAAGGTGTTAAATGCCTGGTTTACCTTGTCCATTGAAATTCCTTGATTATGCCCCATTTTCCTCACTTGGATATACTAACAATTTTTACTATTTGTTATTGATAATAGATACTTCCAATTTGGAGAGAGACCAATAAAATTGCAACAAATCCTGAGTTAATTAATTTAAATCACCAACATGCTGAAACAAAATATGTTCATTATCTTGAAATGGTCATAAAAAATTGTTTATTATGTGTAAATTCACACGTGCATTTCAGTTTTACACACACACACATATATATATATATATATATATTTCAATTATTTCCCCTCATTTTCTCTTAGAATTTTCAAAAAAAATAAATGATGATAAAAAGGAAATAAATAATGAAAAGACAACTTACTCTCTTTTAGATGATGAATTATCAATTATCAATTATCCAACGCTATGGGACCCAAGTAGCTGGGAAAAAAAGGAAGTTGCAAGTGTGGATTTTGTGGGCGTGCTTGCCCTACAATTGATGAAATATTAAAGCCATTCATCTTCAAATTTTCTTGTCTCATCTATAATAATAATAATATCATACCATCACTATAAAGAGGAACCCATGATGATCACGTGGGCAAGGATTCTTGGATGCACTAATTGTTTGAGGAGTAGAATACATTTTGTGGCGACTGCTACATTATCCTTTGGTATCTCCACATATTACAGATCATTAATAATTTGGTTTGATGATTGTGATGTATGAGTCACATGGCAAAGAGACAAATCTGTGTGACTCAGCAATCTCAGAAAGATTGGCGTGAGAGTGCACCAACCTTATCCCAATTAAAACGTATCTCCTTCTCTGGCTGCAAGTGATGGGAAGTGAAGTTGCTGTATTGGGGGGTTTAGCACAGTGGCAAGTGGGGTTGGGGAAAGTAAGTAAATAAATTAAGGAGAGAGAACATAGTCAGTCCGGTGTTATCAAGGTCCAGACACAGGTGGGTGTCAGAAGATCACGCTGTTTTCGCTTTTGTATGCTGAAGATGTTCTCAGGCACCTTCCCATTAGCCTCACGTGCTGGTGTTCCTACACCAGGCTGACTGTTTTTTCTCTTACTAAAAAAAAATAATAACTTTTATCTTGAAAAATTAGTGGGAATATAAGCAAAAGAACTTCCCTGTTTCTCTTGCTCAAGAAAGTGTGGAAACCCTCTCAACAAAATTATTCTACCATAAACAAGGAAATGTTATCCATTTTTCATTGCATCACTAAATTTGAAAGTGATATAATCTCACTTTTATGTTGAAGTAGATAGAAGAACGAAGCAGCAGAGACATATATAATATCTTAGAAAACAAAGTAAGTACAAAACAAGAAGAAATCTTACATAGTATGTAGAGTACACAGAATCAGAGTGGGAAGAGAAACAGAAGCACAAGGAACACAAACCAAACAGGGAAAACATTCAAATACAAGCTCAAACTCTAACTCAAAATTACTAAAATCACTCATACAACACGCTTCTTTAGATTGTGCCAAATATATTGTCTTAAGTTGCCACGCCTTGGATCTGATACCGCTTGATGAGGGTAAATCTCCCTGACCACGGCATCGAGATGAATCACCTGACAATAGTATCACCCCTCAGTTAATAGCCATGAGGGGATCGGTCAGAACATCACGCATAGTTCGCTCGGTGCCACCCCGATCTCCCACCGAGGGATGCCAACACGGGTCCATTTCTGCCAAGAATGGGAGGGCTCACCGTTCCGCACGTAATCGGAGTCCTGAGACACGTGATGCCCATAGATCCCCACCTAGGGCAGGGGGATGCCAGTGCTCTCCACAAAGGCTAACTAGAGGCATGCGCCCGTGTGGAGAGGAACACGAGAACTCCTCACAAAGGACAGCTCAGGAAGCACCACCCCATGGAGGTCATCAAGGCTCACCTCCTAAGCCGGCCAAAGGCATATGACAGCAAGGCTAGGATCAGCCTGGCAGGCACCAAGATCGAGGAAGAAGCCCCAGAAGAGTTGAGAGGCAATGTCGCTCCCTGGATCATCGAGTTGAGGAAAGAAGGGATGACCTAAAAAACCGCATCCAGCTTCTCACTGAGAGGGTAAAAGGAATGTAGAGACAAAGGCACCCAGCTGACATAACAGTAACCCTGGCCCATAATGCACTATCCGATGAGCTGATAGATGTAGAGCTGCCCCAAATTTTGTGATACCTATCTTTAATGCATATGTCAGCACCATGGATCCCTATGATCATCTCCTATACTACAGTTCAGCCATGATAGTCCATGGGAGGTCAGACGTAATCCTCTGCTAAGCCTTCGTAGCCTCATTAAAAGGGACTGCGCTGGTGTGGATGTTGTACTTGAGGCCTCAATCCATTGTAGCTATGAAGAGCTGACTAGAGTGTTCCTCACACGTTTCCAAGCTAGTATGAAGCAGAAGCAAACTATGCAAAACGTGATGAATGTGAGGAAGGGAGCAAGGGAGACTATATGGGAGTTCCTTGCCTGATTCACCAAGGCGACACTAGAAATAAAAAACCTACCGGAAGGAGTGGGCGTATAGCATGTTGTGCAATGGGGTAATGCACCTCGATCTGGTCCAATCTCTTGCCCTTGACTTGCCAGAGACAATGCTCGAGCTATTAAGATGGTGCAATCAATATGCCAACATGGAAGAATTTCTAGCCACTAGGGGTATAGCTGATAGCGGTGACCAATCAGAGAAGGAGATGAGGAGGCTTCTGAGGTCTAGGGATGATTCTCATGAGTCGAAGAAGAACAGAACAGATCGACCACTTGATACAACTAAGCCCGAGCGATATGAGTTTGACCATTCACAAAAAAACCTGCTCCTAGAGATCCAAGACCAAAAGTATTTCCACTGGCCCAGGCCAATGACAGCTAAACTAGAGGAGAGGAACCCCAACCGGTACTGCCGATACCATCGAGACCATGGACATGACACTGAAGGCTACAAATCTCTGAAAAGAAAAATTGATGAGCACATCAGGGTAGGGTACCTTAACAAGTATTTGAAGTAGAAGTATGGTGGGAATTGGCCTGAGTCGAGGAGAGATAAGGTCGGGCCGAGCCAAGATAGGACCGAGCCATCCAAGGAACCAACCACGGACCGAGCTGACATGTATGATAACTAGCCTGTGGGTCCAGCCATCTTAACAATCATGGGTGGACCCAAGACAAAATCAGTCAGAAAGGTCAAATCTCACTCATGATTCGTATGTATCACAGAACAGCCTGTTAAGGCCCTTAGACTGGATCCACCCATAACATTCTCTGACAAAGACCTAGAAGAGCTGAACTGGCCTCACAACGACACCATCATGGTTCAATTAGTGGTGGCTAACCACCCCTTCCACAGGGTCCTAATGGACACAGGAGCTTCCGTTGACCTCATGTCCTACGAAGTCTTCATGAAACTGGGACTTGGGACCAGAGCTTTAAAGCCGGCCTCAGGACCCTTGTACGAATTTTTGGGCACACCAGCAGAGCTAGAAGGAGTTGTTGACCAGCCAGTAACCATCAGTCAGGGAGCTCAAATGGCCACTACTATGGTTTCTTTCATGGTCACCAAGATAGCCTCACCCTACAATGCAATCCTTGGTTGACCTAGTCTCAACGGCCTTAGAGCAATTGTGTCCACTAAGCATATGAAAGTCAAATTCCTTACTATCAATGGAATCGACGAATGCAAGTCTAGCCAAAAGGAATCCCGGGAGTGCTATGCCAACTTCATAAAGTTTGTCAAGAAGCCATGCTCTGGCCTAGTATGTATGGTAGAAATTGTCGATTGTCGCGATGAAAGCCTCCTAAACTAAGCCGAGCCGATTGAACAACTGCTCACTCTCCCAATTACTGAGGTTGATCCGTCAAAGACTATTCAACTCAGAGCATTGCTGAGCTCCTAATTCCGCGATGATATTCTGAACTTCTTCTATGAAAACTCTAATATCTTTGCATGGAAGGCTTCTGATATGCTAGGCATCTCAAGGGCCATAGCCGAACACAGTCTGGATGTTAACCATAGCTTCAAGCCTATCCAATAGAAGTGTAAGAACTTTGTGACTGAGAGAAACACCATCATCAATGAGGAGGTTGACAAACTCCTGGCTGCAGGGTTTATAAGGGAAGTAAAACACCCAACTCGGCTAGCCAATGTAGTCATGGTTTCGAAGTTCAATGGGAAGTGGCGGATTTGTATAGACTACACCGACTTGAACAAAGCCTGTCCCAAAGACTGCTATCCCTTGCCAGGATTGACTCCCTTATAGACTCAACTATAGGCCATGAGATGCTAACTTTCATGGATGCATACTGACGTTATAACCAGATAAAGATGAAGGTGGAAGACGAGGAGAAAACTATATTCCTCACCACTCAGGGTAACTACTGCTACACTGCAATGCCCTTTGGCCTCAAGAATTCAGGAGCCACGTACCAAAGGATGGTGAACACAGTGTTTCGAAGCCAGATCAGAAAAAACATGGAAGTTTATGTTGATGATATTCTAGTCAAGAGTGCAAAAGGAGCTAATCATGTGCTCGATCTGAAGGAAGCCTTCGATGTCCTACGACAGAACCAGATGAGGCTAAATCCTGCAAAGTGCTCATTGGAGTGACCTCTGAGAAGTTCCTGTGCTTCCTCGTATCGCAAAGGGGGATAGAGGTAAACCCCTCTAAAATTGAGGCCATTTAAGAAATGCACCCATCAAGAAAAATTCACGAAGTTCAAAAGCTGACAGAGTGCCTGGCTGCACTGAACAGGTTCTTGTCCCGAGCTGGAGACAAGTGCCTTGCTTTCTTCAAGCTACTGAAGGGAGGAAAAGGACACCATCAATTTCGTTGGATAGAGGAATGCAAAGCAGCTTTTGAAGAAATCAAAGCCTGCCTGACTAGGCCCCCTCTGCTGAGCCAACCCAAGTCAGAAGAGGTGGTACAACTCTATCTTGCTACTTCCTCAGTAGCTGTCAGCGTAATTCTTATAAGAGAGGAAGCAAAGACCCAGAAACCTATCTACTACGTGAGTCACGTGCTCCTGGACGCAGAAACCCGGTATTTGAGAATGGAGAAGCTTACATTAGCACTAGTTGTGGTAGCCAAGAAGTTGAGACCTTACTTCCAAGCGCATACCATGGCTGTACTGATAGATCAACCACTATGAAAGGCACTCCATAGCCCTAGCATAGCAGGATGGATGGTGGGCTGGGCTGTCAAGTTAAGTGTACCGACCAAGAAGTGCAATTAAGGGTCAGGCACTAGCTGATTTCTTAGTAGAATGTACACAGACTGAAGAAGAGATAGAGGCAGAGGCCGAGCTCAATAAAAAGTGTAAACTCTTTGTTGATGGATCCAACACCACAACAAGGAGCAACGTAGGACTTGTGTTGCAGAGCCCGAAGGAATTCACGTTACAGTACACCCTCAGACTTGTATTCCCCACAATAAACAATGAAGCAAAATATGAAGCCCTGATAGTGAGAATCTGACTGGAAAAGGTTGTAATGACAGAGGACCTAGTCGCACATAGAGACTCAATGGGCAATATGAGGCCAAGGAAGAAAGAATGGCCAAATATCTGAAAGAAGCGTGTCGTTTGATTACCAGCTTCAACACGTTTGTAATTGTACAAGTTCAGCGGGAAGAAAATATAATGGGAGTTGCCCTCTCCAAACTAGCTACAGTAGAACTCAGTGACTGTACAAGCTCGATATACTTTGAAGTACTAGACAAACCTACCTATGAGCAAGAAGTGATGTGCAACGATATGCAGTCAGCCGAGCCGAGCTGAATGGACCCTATTGCAGGTTATTTATGAGATGACATCTCCTAGAAGATCCGATAGAAGCAAGGGTAGTTAAAAGGAGAACAACCAACTAAACTATTCAAAGAGGAGTACCGTACAAAAGGGTAATATGTTGGCCCCAGCTGAAGTGCCTACCACTGAGCCGAGCTGAAGAAACATTCCAGGAGGTCCATGAAGGAATTTGTAGAGGGCACATGGGAGGAAGGGCACTGGCCTACAAAGTGCTGTGCCAAGGATTCTACTGGCCAAAAATACAGCAAGACGCAATGAAGTTCGTCCGGTGATGCTTTAAGTGTCAAGTACATACCCCAATACCACATGTCCTAGCTACAGAACTTAGCTCTATAATATACCCGATCCCGTTTGCGATGTGGGGAATGGATATCCTAGAACAATTCAAGAAAGGCAAGGGCAGTATCCAGTTCTTAATTATTGCTATTGATTACTTCACTAAGTGGGTGGAAGTGCGTCCCTTAGTAAAGATCACTGAGCAGGCAGTAGAAAAGTTCGTAAGGGATGACGTTATATACCGCTATGGTATCCCAAAATTATTGGTCGTAGACAATGGACGACAATTCGATAATCCAAAATTCAGGCTCTTCTGTAGTAACTTCAACATTGATTCTCGAAACACCGCAGTAGCACACCCACAGTCAAACAACTAGGTAGAAAAGGCCAACCATATACTTCTAGATGGAATAAAGAAGAGGCTGGATCAGGATAAGAAGAACTGGGCCGACCAGTTACTCAGTGTACTTTGGGCATATCGTACCTCAGCTCGGACCCCTACAAAGGAAACTCTGTTCCGATTGACATATGGGACTGAAGCCCTAACCCCTATAGAGGTAACCCAAGCTTTGTTCTAGTCGACAGTGTTTGAAGCATCATAGAACAAGGCAGGGCTCCAAGAAAACATCGACTTCATAGACAAAGTTTGAGAAGAAGCTCTAGTGTGAAATGAAACCTACAAGTAAAAAGTGCGGCAATATCACAATCGAAAGGTCCGACCACGAGGATTCTTAATAGGTGACCTGGTCCTCAGAAAAGCAGCTGCAACAGACCCAAGAAGTGAAGGCAAGCTAAGCGCGAACTGGGAAGGCCCTTACATAGCCTCCAAAGTTGTTCGCCCCGAAACTTGCCACTTACAAACTCAGGGGGGATACAGCTATACCAAGAGTATGGAATGCCAAAAATCTCAAAAAATTTTACTAGTAGATCACATTGAAGTCCCGCGCAACCGAGCATTAGTCTTATAGATTTTATATTCTGCAGTTTTCATATTTCAATTATTCAATTTCATTTATGGAGTGGATTGGACTCTATTTCAAGGCAATGTATTTGTCACAAGTTCATACCATATATCAATAAACGAAGAAGCTTCTCTCAAATATCCAGCTCATCTATGACCAAGCTCCAACTCGGAACTACCAAGTCCAAACCTAAGTTTGGCACCCCAAGACCTTAACATCTAAGGCATAAAGATAGAGCTCCAGCTCGGCACTACCAAGACCAAACCCAAGTTTGGCACCCTAAGACCTTAACATTTAAGGCATAAAGACTGAGCTCCAGCTGGGTAGCATCTAAGACCGAGCTCCAGCTCGCCACTACTAAGACCAAACCCAAGTTTGGCACCCCAAGACCTTAACATCTAAGGTATAAAGAATGAGCTCCAGCTCGACAACATCTAAGACTGAGCTCCAGCTCGGCACTACCAAGACCAAACCCAAGTTTGGAACCCTAAGACCTTAACATCTTTGGCATAAAGACCAAGCTCCAGCTTGGCAGCATCTAAGACTGAGCTCCAGCTCGGCACTACCAAGACCAACCCCAAGTTTGGTACCCCAAGACCTTAACATCTAAGGCATAAAGATCGAGCTCCAGCTCGGCAGCATCAAAGACCGAGCTCCAGCTCAGCACTATCAAGACCAAACCCAAGTTTGGTACCCCAAACCTTAACATTTAAGGCATAAAGATCGAGCTGGAGCTTGGCAGCCGAGCTCCAGCTCAGCACCACCAAGACAAAACCCAAGTTTGGCACCCCAAACCTTAACATTTAAGGCATAAAGACTGAGCTTCAGCTCGGCAGCATTTAAGATTGAGCTCCAGCTCGGCACTACCAAGACCAAACCCAAGTTTGGCACCTCAAGACCATAACATCTAAGGCATAAAGACCGAGATCTAACTCAGTACTACTAAGACCAAACCCAAGTTTGGCACCTTAAGACCTTAACATAAAGCATTAAGACCGAGCCCCAGCTCAGCACCACCTAAGACCGAGCTCCAGTACGGTGTCATTATGATCCAAGTCTAAGCATAACGCTTCAGAAATTTAAGATGCATAAGGCAAATCTAAACTCAACTAGATAATGGAACTATGCTTACAGGGGAATGGAAGAGGCACAAAGAATAAAGAAAAAAGGTATCTTTCATTAATAAAAGAGGGAAAAAACCCTCAAGATTACACTACTCCCAAAGGAGACATCTATATAAATAAAAAAAGAGAAAGAAAGAAAATTACATCACTCCCACAAAAAGGAGAAAGAGAAGGAAAAGGAGAAAATAACATCAGTATTGCAGAGATTGGGAGGCTAGCTCAGGAAGGAGAGAGATGGTTCATTTGATAGCTTTTGGGTCAATTTGAGTCACCTCTTCATCGACCTTGGCTTAACCAACGAGCTGCACTGAAGGAGCTGGGGCAGGAGCACACTACTGATATTCTGACAGATCGTAGTCTGGCATCTTGCCCAGGATGAACTGAATGGTGTCTTTTGAGTTGGCCTGGAATGAAGAGACATTGATATCAATTAACCACTTCTGACCAACTTCAGAGTTCAGCCACCTCTCAGCAGTAGCCTCATTATTCGATGTCAACTCGGCCTAATGCTTCTTCTCTAGCTCGATAATACGAGCTGCAAGTTCAGCCTCTTTCTTCTTGTTGGCCTCCTGAGCCTTAGCTAGCTTGCTCTGGAGAGTGTCCTTCTCCTTGACTAGGTTGCTGTTGGTCCTGAGCTATTCAGCAACTTCACGCTCCAGCTCGCTAGCTCTCTTCTCACTATCTTTCGCCCTTTGCTCCTCAGAACGGACCCTTTTCTTCTCATTCTCCAGCTGACTCGTGGCTATCTAGAGATCCCCATAGAGATGCTTCACCTCATTGTCAGCCTTAGCACGACCAATGGCCATGTTCTCAAATCGTTGAGCAGCATCAAACTAAAAATCAAAACTCTTCAAGGACCCAATAGAGTGATAAGTACTTGAAATATCAAGTGAACACGAAAGAGAGAAAAGTGGGGAATACTTACGTCGCCCATCTGGACGTAGATCTGATCCGTGAAGTCAATTTCAGACAACTTCTTCACGTGGCCAATGTCCCTCTTGGGATGGATCCAATGACACCAAACCCAAGCAGTTATGAAGTCCAACACGATGCCATTCTCCATTAGGTGCACCCAAGGATCCACGAGCTACTTTACTGTCCGAGCCACCTTGGGAGGGTTACTATGCTGCGTATCATCCACCGGTGAATGCCTCCTCTTTTGGCCATTCGGGCCTACTGCAGTACGGTCTGGTGTGTCGATCTACCTCGGCATCTTCTCTCCAGAGCCCACTGGCTCCTTGCCCTTGAGAAAGCCCAGAGTCTCGTGCCGAGCTGAGTATTAAATGGATGGGGGCATCTCCTTCCTTGACTTGCCCCTAGTAGTAATTGGTGAGCCCTTATTACCCGTGCCAGGGGGAGGGGCGACCTTCGCACTAAGGTTAAGGCTTGGTGTTGCCTTGCCCTTGTCAGTAGTCTTCTTGGCAACCTGCTCGACTGCTTCCATCTTTCTCGCCGCTGCTGCCACCACGGCAAGGGCTTTGTTGTCGACCTTTACGTTCACCATTGTAAAATAAAGATAAGCTGACCTGAGTTAGCATTAAAGGTGAGCTGAATTTGAAAAAGAACTAAGATGAATTAATAGGAACTGAACTCAATTAAACACCCACCAGGGACTTTACTCAGCTCCCACTCTCAGAAGAAGTCTTCATCCTGCAGCATCCGAACGTCCACAGACTCCCCACCCAAACACATTTGATATGTTTGGAGGTCGGTTGGGGAGAGCTTGGGAGCTTGGTTCAGCATTGAGAGTGTGGGCCTCACCCAACTGCTCTTAAAGGGGTTCCCCTCCATTGCTACATAGAAGTACCTCTCCTTCCACTTCTTCACCGAGGAAGGCATATTGATGAACATCTTCAGATCGCTATAGGGACCATCCCTATCCCTCTTGGTAAAGTAGTACCACCCTGAGGTGTGCCTCTTTACCAAGAACATCTTCTGAAAGACGTCCAACGTCGCAGTCCGGCCCAGCTTCGAGACAAACACCTCAAAGCCAAGAACAGCGTGTCAAGAGTTTGGTGTAAGCTAGCTTGGGGCAAGGTACCAATGCTCCAGGACCGAGCTGACCAACTAGGGCACAGGGATCATAAGGCCGCTTTGGAATTCCATATCGTAGAGGGCCACTTCATCCCCAGAGGCATCTACACGTTCATCTTTGTCTAGGACGTGCATCACCACATAATCGGGGATGCCATACCGACCCCGGATCAGGTTTATAACTTTAGGAGTGAGGATATTCGGGGTGTTAACCACAGTTTTCCTTTCTCTCGAGGATGAAGTAGAGCCTTCCCCCTCAGACTTTGCTAGGCCTTCCTTAGGGACTTCAGTGCCTGATGGGCCTACCACCGAAGTGCCTACTGCCGTGGCACTGGGGGGCTGAACTGGGGCAACCGAGCCAGGATCACCCCTAGTTGAGAGGGTCTCAGGCGAGACTACCTCCATAGACTCAGTACTCGAGTTATTACCCGAGCATGAGCTGCTTCTTGAGCTAAAGCTACCACCAGAACCTGAGCTGTCATCGGAGCCTGTACCACTGGAAGTGTCACCACTAGAGGACAAAGGATAGGGAATTGGACAATCTGGGTGGTTTTCCCCAGGCCTCACGGTCATCAAGGGGCTTGATTGGGTGAATCAGGGTCATGCATGGACGTCATATCAGAATCACTGGGACTAACACTAGGAAACACGAAGGGCTGAGCAGAAGAAGAATGGTGAGTCACAACCATAGTGCGATCTTACTTATTATAGGACAAGCTTGAATGTGATGTGCTAGAAAAGATGAGCTGATGAGGACAAGCAAGTAGGAGAACCTTATTGTTCATGACACCGGGCTGCTTAGACACTCTTAGATGTCTGCACTGAGGCTAGGAGCGAGCTAAACTGACTTTAACGCAAGAACAAATGACAAGTCTTCTGGAAAAAATGTATCTTATTTATAGGAGAAGGCGGTGGAGAATGGACGGCTGGATCTAGCTGAGATCAACGGTGAGCCAAAGCAGCCTCTTCACCTGCCCGAGGTGAATTATGGTGCCATGACATGTGGCAGAACCAGCATGTTTTGCACTCAATGAATGGCACATGATCGTGAAAGTCAACCACTTCTAATGCTCTAGCTGTCTGAGCCAAACTGCTAAAGCTGGGGGCTGGTGATGAGGGTAAATCTTCCTGACCAAGGCAAGGCCGAGCTGAGCATTCGAACTAAAGCTGAGCATTCGAACTAATGCTGCACTGCCACTTTGGCCCCTTGTCAAGTTGACCTACCACCTGGCCTCTCATCAAATCAAGCTACCACCTCAGTATCTCATCAGGTCGAGCTGCCACCTTGACCACCATTAGCCCGAGCTGCCACCTCGACCTTCATCAGGTCATACTGCCACCTCGGTATCTCATCAAGCCGAGCTACCACCTCAGCCTTCATCAGGTCGTACTGTCACCTCGGCATCCCATCAACCCAAGCTGCCACCTCGACCTTCATCAGCTTGAGCTTCCACCTCGACCTTCATCATGTCATACTGCCATCTTGGCATCTCATTAGGCTGAGCTGCCACCTTGACATCTCATTAGGCTGAGCTGCCACCTTGACATCCCATCAGCCTCAGCTGTCACCTCGGCCTTCATCTGCCAGAGCTGCCACCTCGGCCTTCATCTGCCAGAGCTCCCACCTCGGCCTTCATCAGGCCGTACTGTCACCTCGGTATCTCATTAGCCCGAGCTGCCACCTTAGCATCCCATCAGCCCGAGCTACCACCTTGGCCTTCAGCAACCCGAGTTGCGACCTCGGCCTTCATTAGCCCGAGCTACCACCTCGGCCTTCATCAGCCCGAGCTGCCACCTCGGCCTTCATTAGGCCGTACTACCACCTCAGCATCTCATCAGCCCGAGCTGCCACCTCGGCCTTCATTAGGCCGTACTACCACCTCAGCATCTCATCAGCCCTAGCTATCACCTCGGCATCCCATTAGCCCGAGCTACCACCTCGGCCTTCATCAGGCTGTACTACCACCTCGGCCTTTATCAAGCTGTACTGCCACCTTGGCATCTCATCAAATCGAGCTGCCACCTCGGCCCCTATCAGCTTGAGCTGCCACCTCATCCTTCATCAAGCTGTACTGCCACCTCGACCTTCATCTCTGGCTGAGCTACCACCTCAGCCTGACATCATCAAATAGGGCTCCCAAAAATGTGCTCTCGTCCACTCCTACATTCAAGGAATGTAACCCCTGATCACAAGGATGGGACTCTATCCATTACATGTCATCAGAGGCGTCCAGCCCTCCCAATGCTGGCACTTCTGAGATAAGAAGGGAATATTCCCCTAGTATACCTTAGGATCTAGAATATTCCTAGCATCAGAGAGTCGTTCCTCTCTAGGACTCCACACCCAGTAGGACTCTCCACGAACTTTCCCCTTTCTCCACTCCATCAGTAGTATATAAATACCAAGGTAAGCCTCCATTGTGGGGATCGATCACTTCTTTTGACTGAAAACTCTCTTGAGTATCTGTTGTGGAAAGATCTAACTTAGGCATCGGAGAGTCCTCCGTCGGGTCAGCCTGGCTCTCCATTGTCTTCTCGTTTGTGCAGATCGGCTGAAGCATCAGGAGCTACAAGGAGGATCAGCTGGTCAATTTTTACCACATCACTGCTTATTTGAGATTTGGATAGAACTCACTCTTGAAAGCCAATCATTGAAAGGGTGTTCAATTCGTTATGAGTCTTTCACATTAAACTACTTACATCTGAATGTGAGATCTTTGATTTTGTATGGAGCCCCAACAAGTCCATCATGAGGGGTAGGGATAAAAATCCTCTGTTTTTCTTTGTTTTGCCCTCTGTAGAAGACGACACAAGGTGTTACTTTAAGCGAATGTTCAAGGTTGAGTTAAAAACCAAAATCAAGCAAAACTAGATTTTAGGCTTGAATGAATCGATCCAGTCATTTGAACCAAACCGAACCGGACATATTAGGTTTGAGTCAAAACCTAAAGAAACTCCCGTTGTTTTGCATTCTCTCACCCCTCTCACTGCCTTCTCTCACACCTCTCTCTGTTCAGGAAGGAGACTCTCTCACACCTCTCTCTATTCACAAAGGAAACTCCTCTCACCCCTCTCACCATCTCTCTCTCTCTCTCACACCTCTTTCTGCTCACGAAGGAAAAACCCTAGCGGGTTGCTCTGCTCACGAAGGTCTTTCTGCTCCTGGCTAAGATCACTCTCTCGCGAAGATGAAGTAAACAATGGTAGGGTTGAGTTGATCTCTCTCTCCCTGCTCACGAAGAGAGCCACTGATACTCTCCATTTTTCTTGGGTTTGAGTACTCCTCGCTCGTTGAAGCTCTATCTGTGCCATGGAGATCTTTCCCACACCATTTCCTTCACCACTTTTCTGTTGTTTTTTGTAGTCCCTAGTAATATACAAAGAATTTATTGGATATATGGTAGACATGTAACATGTACTACATCCAATTAATGGTTATTTGGGTTAAATAATGTCAACAAACTAGTGATTATTAACTGTAGTCAAATGGTCAAGCCAAAGGGTGCATTATTTGGTGCATTATCTTGCAAGAGATCAAAGTATCAAAGTTGCAAGATCAAAGTATCAAAGTATCGGTTTCAAGGGTGCATTATTTGGTGCATTAGCTTGTAAGAGATCAAAGTATCAAAGTACTAGTTTCAAGGGCGCATTATTTGGTGCATTAGCTTGCCAAGTTTCTGCACTTGCCAAAATATTCTGCTCTGAAGTTTGTGCATCACTTACCCCTGTGGTTTATGGCTACTACTTAGTTTAGTAATTTGTGGTTTAGTAACTGCTGATTACCCTGCATAGCACACACAAATTGGAGGGAAAGATTGATTGGTCATTCTTATCATTAGAATGTGAGTTTTGTTTGATTGAAATAAATCTCTAATGTATGATGAAAAGCTTGTAGGTTAGATAATTTTAAGCATTTTTACTGATTTTTTAGCCTTTAATATGCTAACAACTTTTTTTTTGTAGGCAAGGAGTCTTTAGTTCAAAATGATAGAGCACCTGGGTTAATGCCCAGGTTATGGTGGTTCGAATCCACCAAGACTTTGAACAAAATACCGAACATGTTTTAACTTATTATTTCTTTTTCTTTTTTTTGGTTTGTTTGGTGGTGTTGTTCTGTTCTTGTTGCTATTTTGGGCTGGAATTGTTTGTTTTTTGACGAATTGAGACTTTTTTGATGGATTTTGTTTTTCTGTTTTGATGAATTTAGATGGCCAAATGTTAATGCTTTTTTGTTTTTTTGATGAACATGGGTTTGGTGTTATTTAGGGCTGGAGCTGCACAACTAGTTTCCAGGGCCAATATGCCAGTTGTGCCGACTTTTATCTATAAATGACAAGGCCTATACACAGTTGTTTTCTCAGATTGGGTTGTCTGTCATGCCTTGTTGCCGAGGCTTGTGAACTTTCATGTTAGGGTGGTTATTTAGGGCTTCTAATTCACTGGTCTCTCTCAACTGAATCCACTTGTTGGAGCTTGTGATGCAGACAATAAGATCAAGATAGGTCTAAGTGCTGGATGCAAGTGGAACAAGTGAGTGTGGTCAACTGTGTTTGAGCTTGTGATGAAGACACTTGTTTGAACCTGAACTTCATTTGCTTATAATGACCTGGTTAACTGAATCCAATTGTTCATTAATGCATGAATCTCATATGCTCTCAGTATACATCTTCTTGTTTAGTCCTATTATATATAGCCACTTTCTCTGTATATATTGCATCTTCTGTTTACCCATCACAATATCCGCTCCACCATTGTCTAGTTATTGCACTTAAAACAGTGAAAGGTTTTCTAGTTGAGGCTCTAGGAAGCATGGTCATGTCCCCATTTAGGTCGTCATACAAGCTTTTCATATTCCTCTTATTACTGCTACCACCATATGTGAGATGTCAAAAAAAGAACAGAAATTTCAGCACATGAGGCCGATGGATGAGGTGGATATTATATGAAGCCCCTTTGAGTCACAATCTTTGGTTCCTATTCATTTGATCTGAGTTGCTGAATTCTACATGTAGTAAACAATATGTAACATGCCATTCATATTTGGGTGGTTCTCTGCATTTTACAGCCATACAATAATGTTTCATTCAGCATTCCTTTCAAAACTCTGTACTTGTGTAAGTGCCTTCATTATTGTCTTCTTTTACTTTAATTTTTATTGGGTTCTCAATGTAACATTAGTATTAAAGTCTAGCTTAAATCATATTTCAGCTAACCAGGTTAATTAATGATAAAATTAATAAATTTTTGTAATATATCTTGTAATGATGACCTAGAAAGATCTAGGTCCAATATATCTTTGGGTCTAGAAGGTCTAGAGTTAGCATGACATAGTCTAGAATAAGAAATGGTTGAAATTATCTAGAAACAGAAAAGTCTAGAAGTAGGCTCATGATGATTTCTTTAGGTTATGTTCTAGAGTTCTCTAGTTTTGATTTTGAAATCAAGGTCGGTGAGTTGTGTAGGCTATAAATAGCCATCCACGTACACTCCCTAGGGAGTACACATGATGTTGAAAAGTACATTCAAGATAGTGTATGCCCATTGTTCCAATTACACTATTCCAATCTCTAAAGCTCTCCTCCCATCTTCTATTAAAAAACCATTATACTATTCTTCTTCATTAAGAGTTCCGTAAGCTCTCTCATGCTAACAATTAATTTACTGATTAGAAGTAGCAATGGCTAGTAATTATCTTATATGGTTTATCTGAACTATCTTTATATTCTATTATAGGAGGCTTAAAGCTGGTCTCAATACTGAAGTACACAAGTAATTATAAAACTTCAAAAATTTAAAGGAATTATTCCACAAAGAGACGCTTAAACACACTGGACTACTCAACTACAAATCTAACACTGGTTGAATGAATCGATCCTAACATTTGAACCAAGACAAACAGGACCGTACATATTAGGTTTGAATTTCATACCTAAAGAAACTCCCTTACACGATTCTCTCTCTCTCACACCTCTCACTGCATCTCTCTCACACAGGTCTTTGCTCACGATTCTCTCTTTCGCCCCTCTCACTGCATCTCTCTCACACCACTCTCTCTATGAACGATCCTCTCTCTCATATGGTTTATCTGAACCTTGTCCATTACAGGCCAAAATGAACATATATGTGTTAGATTCATAAGGCCACAAAGCTGATTTGAAGGACATGATATATTGACACAAGGCAGACCCTCTAGGGTAATTTCCTACAACCCCTAATGGAAAACTAACTTTCAGGTTTACATATTTTCTCATGCTTCAAAGCTTGGTGCCAACTTTGTGTACTGCTGCCTCTCCTCACCATCCCAACCCTAACCAAGGCCATGCTACCTCCACTGCCGACAACCCAGGTGCATCCTCTGCCTACTATTCCAAGCCCACCACATTACCCCCTTGCCAAGTGGTACCCATGTGCCTTCTTCTTTGCCTAATCCTTTATTGTCATCTATTGTGGCAAAAATTGACTGGGTGATCTTCCTTGCAGTTCCAGATGCTCCAGTCGACCTGCATAGAAGAGAAGATAGGGGAGAGCTGGGCTGACCCGACGGGGGACTCTCTGATGCCAAAGTCAGATCTTTCCACAGTAGATATTCAAGAGAGTTTTCAGTCAAAAAAGAAGTGATCCATCCCCTTCAATGGAGGCTTACCTTGGTATTTATAGGCCACTGATGGAATGGAGAAAGGGGGAAGTCCGTGGAGAATCCTACTGGGTGTGGAGTCTTGGAGAGGGACAACTCTCTAATGCTGGGAATATACCAGATCCTAGGGTATACTAAGGGAATATTCCCCTCTTATCTTGGAAGTGCCAACGTGGGAGAAGTGGATGCCTTTGGTGATATGTAGTGGATAGAGTCCTATCCTTGTGATCAAAGATTATGTTCCTTGAATGTAGGAGTGGATAAGAGCACGTTTCTAGGAACCTTGCTTCTTGACATTTGGCCGAGGTGGCAGCACAGCCAGATGAGGGCCGAGGCCGTAACATGGCCAGATGAGATGCCGAGGTGATAGCACAGCCAGATGAAGGGTTGGGGTAGCAGTGCAACATTCGTTAGTTTGCTCCTTGGCCGCGCTATGGTTAGGGAGACCTCATCACCAGCCCCTCGCTTTAGCAGTTTGGTTCGGACAACTAGAGCATTTAATGCGATTAACTTTTTTGATAGTGCACCGTTCACTCAGCCCAAAATGAGCTGGTTCTGCCATGTGTCTTAGAGCTGTAAATTCACCTCGGGCAGGCGAAAAGACTGCTTGGGCTCAGTGTAACATCTCCCCCACTTTACAAGAATCTTGTCCTCAAAATTAAATTTACCTGGCAAATCAAACAATCTAGGATACTACTTCACCATTTCATCTTCTCGCTCCCAGGATGCTTTCTGTTTGGGGTGGTTCATCCATTTCACCTTGACGAAAGAAATAGTGCATTATGAAGACATGGTCCTTCCGATCAACAATCTTCTCTAGATACTCCACATAGGAAAAGTCCTCATCCAACTCATGGGGTATGTAAGTCAAGACGTGAGTCGGGTCAGAAATGTACTTCCTTAACATGGATACATGGAAGACATCATTTGTACCTTCCAACTCTGGTGGTAAGGCTATCCGGTAAGCTCCCAGTCCAATCCTCTCTAGTACAACATACGGTCCCATAAACCTTCGACTAAGCTTTCCCTTCTTGCCGAATCGCATCACCCCTTTAACTTGGGAGATCCGCAAAAAGACCTTGTCTCCAACACCAAACTCTAGATGTTTCCTCCTAACATCTGTATAGTTTTTTTGCCTAGATTGAGCTCCCTTGATCCTTTCTCTGATCACATTCACCTTCTCACTGGTAGCCTGTATTAAGTCTGGACCCAAAATAAGCTACTCACCAACCTCATCCCAATAGAGTGGAGTCCAACACTTCCTGCCACACAGTGCCTTGAATGGGGACATTCCGATGGTGGCCTAATAACTGTTGTTGTAGGAGAACTCAATAAGGAAAATGTGCTCATCCTAACTATAACTCATACCCAAGGCACATGCTCGGAGTAGGTCCTCTAATGTCTGAATAGTCCTCTCTAACTGACCATCAATTTGAGGGTGAAAGGCAGTGCTGAAAGCTAACTGTGTACCGATAGCTGATGAGCACATTTATGTGTGAAATCTAGTGTAGTAAAACATGCATTTTACATATTTAGAATGGAGCTACCTTGGATTTTACTCTTTTTTTGCAGGTTTTATAATTTCATGGCCTTAAGAAATATCGGGTGCTATATCTCTAATTTTACACGTAAAGAGGTCTTATTTCTTTTCATGGTTGCGAAGAGGATGAAATTCTGAGCAAGATGAACGTGTTCAATTGTAAGTACACATTCATTTAGTCAACCGTACAAGTGATTATTCTTTTCGGGCTAGAAAAAGAATAATGGATCAGAACTGAACTGAGATGCAGAACCAGCTCATCTGCAGTTGTCCCAAGGGTATAAGGAATACTTCAAATGCCAACAAGGATCGATGGACTGCATCCTTAAGTGATTGAAGATACATTTTTATAACAATAACTACCTAACGTAGTTAGTGAGTTATGGTGTGCAAAATCCCTTGCTTATTAGGATGTCTCAAGTTTGAACTTCTTAGCTGCCCTTTTGAGTTTTTCTTTAGAAGATTTTCTCTCTCCTACTCATCACTTAAAGAAGGTCGGCCAAGATGGTTATACGTAAGTTTGAAGAAAAGAGAAAGAAAATAAAGGGAAAAAATAGGAAAGAAGAAAAAAAAAAAGAAAAGACAAGGGCGTGGATGGAGTTTCCCATTAAAATAGAATATTGTCCAAATCCAAGAAAAAAAAATCGGCCAAAGGGGGAAGAGAGAGAAAAATAGAGAAAGGGAAAAAATAGGAAAAAAAAGGCAAGAAAAATCGTCTCCCACACGTTTTCTCTCTTCTCTCTCCTCCACTTCATCAACAAGATAAAAAAAAAATCTTTTTTTTTTT
Source organism: Macadamia integrifolia (assembly GCF_013358625.1). Taxonomy (NCBI): domain Eukaryota; kingdom Viridiplantae; phylum Streptophyta; class Magnoliopsida; order Proteales; family Proteaceae; genus Macadamia; species Macadamia integrifolia. The sequence continues at coordinate 15,809,205 of NC_056563.1, read as the reverse complement.
AGAAGCTAAAATCGTTAGCTTCGCTCCCCCATTCTCTATATAATAGAATTAACATAAGGGGAGGAGGAACTTCATTCTTCTTCTCTAGCTCTAGTTCTAGGTTTATGCTTTAAACAATTTTATAAGTTCTTTTTATTCAATTAATGCAAGCACTTTTGTTTTTGATTCAGTCATTTATTTTTATTGTTTAAACAATTGAAGTTATAATTTTCAAGTTCTAGTTCTAGGCTTAGTTCTAGGTGACAAGAATAAGCTATGAAGCATGTCTTTCAAGTTCAATTTTTTTTTTCAGATTTGTTTTCTCTAGTACTAGAAATTTCAGATTTGGTTTTTAGTACTAGTAGTATCTCAAATCGATCAAGTTTTCAATTCAAGGGTTGAAGTTCAAGTAAGTAGGCTCCTTCAATAGTCTTCTCCCCCCCTTCTCATTCCCTCTTCTGACTACCCTTTCTTTCTTAATTTAGGATTTTAATTTTAGTCGTTACATTATTGCTATCCCTTTCCCCCAAGGTTCATGACTAGTGTATGTGTTGGCTTTGCCCCTCCTAGCTATAGAACCATCATTTTATTATTTTTATTTTAATTATCTCCCTTTCCCTAAAGCCAAGTAGAGTAACCCTTGTAAGAGTGACTCTCTGGTCAAGTAGGGAAGCTCATATTATGATGCATCCCTCAAGCTAAGTAGAGAAACCTACTTGTGAGTCTCTCTCTAGCTTTATTCCCTTTCTTTTACTTTATTTTTATTTCAGCATTTTTTTTCCTTCATTGTTTTTTAATTGCGTGGGTTGTTTATTTTCGGCTATTTATTTATTTAACTTTAATTGCATGGCTTACGTATTTAAATTCTTAGATGACGAATGGTTAGAACGTTATTTTAGATACATATTTTTAGGATGGTAATTAGAATTAGATCACAATCAGTTCACTTTCACATTATTAAAAGAAGCAAAAAAAAAAAAAAGTGGCTGCTCTCCCTATGTTCAACCTGTAGCTACACTGATCCATACGCTTGCGGTTACATTTTAAAATCGTAAACAAGTTTTTGGTGCCATATCCGTGGAGACAGTTCTATATTATTTTTCGCTTTCTTTTGGTAAATCGGAGTGCTTTGTTTGCTTTGTTTTGTTTTTTCCTTTTCTTTTATTGAATTCCTGAGAAGAACAACTTACAATAATAGTTGTATTGGTGGAGGTCGCCATGCCTCACAGTATGATAAAGACAGGTTTTGCCTTGTAGTAGTACCTCAAGGTTGACCTGAGCAACCCCAAATCCCTGCCAGTAAGCTCCCAAAAAGCCAACAAAAAAAAAATAAAAAAAATCAAGAAAAATTTTTTGCTATCCATTCTTTTGTGCTTGTCTTACTCTAATTGTGGGTAGTTTTCTGCTGCATGAGTGTTAGGTGGGTCTGTAATACTAAGAATCGGTTAGAAAGAAGAGATCCGACAAGTAGTGACCATATACGTTTGCTCTCTTTAAAACCTTTCAATATGGGAGACCAACATCAAAACCCTCCACCTAAATCTCTGAAAGATAGGTTCTACCTTGCTAGAACAACCCAACCTTTCTGCATAGTTCTACCATAAGCCTAGGGTAATAATTTTGAACTCAAATCTTAATACATCACTATGTTGCCCTACTTCCATGGGTTGACCTTTGAGGATGTATACCTATTTCTAAGGGAATTTGAAGAGGTAAGTGTTCTAATTAAGATCCAATAGCTTTCTGATGATGCTGTTAAGCTTAAGTTTATCACTTTTGCATTAAAAGACTAAGCTAAGAAGTGGTTGTATGGGTTACCCACAAATTCCATAACCTCATGGGAATAGTTCACATTTGTCTTCCTTAAGAAGTTTTTCCCAAATCATAAGACCAAAACTTAGAAGTGATATCCTTCAGTTTGGGAAAAAGCCTAGTGAGTCCTTTTCCAAACTTATAGAGAGATTCAAGGATCTAATCCAAGAATGCCCTCACTATGGCCTAGGCTTATGGCTTTTATGTCAAATAATTTATGAGGGCATTGATTACCCAGCTAAACAAATGATAGAGTCTATGTGCCCTGAGGGATTCACATCCTTTACAGATAAAGGAAAGGTATGGAAATTCTTACTTCACTTAGCTGACAAAACCCGTGAGTGAGAATCAACCCAAGAGAGTGAAAGAACCATAGGAGGAAAATGATATTTTGTGGATGGGATAGTAGCCAAGGAAGCCTATTTGAATAGCCTAATCAAGAGGATTGAGGCTATTGTTCTTAGAGAGCCATCATCAGTCAATTTGGTTAAGATTTGTGCTTGGTGCCAGTCCCCTAGACATGTCATAGAAGAATGCCCCAACACCTCTAGGGGCACTTCTAATGATAGTGTTAATGCCTTATACTAGAATAATCCATATAGTAACACCTACAATCCAAGATGGAGAAATCACCCAAATTTCTCTTGGAATCAGGGCAACCAAGCAGGGCCTTCCAATTTTCATAATCAAGGTCAACCTGGACCCCAAAGGTCTCCCTTTGCACAACAATCTTTTTTCCAAAATACTTTTCCTAGGTCAAATGTAGGACCTCAGGCTAGTTTTCCTAGGGTCCCTCTCCTATCATCTTATCAGCAACCCCCTGGGTTTACCAACACTGAAGAGGCAAGTAGAATAAGTGACTTGAAAAACAAATATGGCCCTCCTCATGACAAGCCATCAAAATCTTACTAGAGAACTCACCCAAGTTATCTCAATTATACGTGAGAGGGAGAAAGGAACTTTACCCAGTCAACCAGAGCCAAACCCTAGGCATCATCAGCCTGTTAGTTCATAAGCACCAACTAATGCACCACTAAATATAGTACAAGGTCATACCCAACAAGGGCCCTCTAACTAATGTAATGTTTTTTATGCCCTTAGGAGTGGAAGAGAGTACCAACAGAGCGTTCCTAAATCTTCCCTATCATTATTCCTGTTAACTCTCCTTCTGTTGAGGATACAAGTGTGCCTCTTATTCCAGGTTCGTCTGATGAACCTAAAGATTCTTTTGAAATTAAAGATAATTTGGTTGAGGAAACAAAAAATGTTTCTTCTAAAAAATGGCAAATCCCTAACAATCCTTATATTCCTCTTGTCCCATTTCCTAATCGCTTGGTAAACAAAAAGAAAATTACTTCTATGGATAAAATTTTAGAAGTCTTCAAAAAGGTAAAAGTGAACATATCTCTTTTAGATGTCATATCCCAGATCCCTGCCTATGTAAAGGTACTGAAAGATTTGTGTACTCACAAATGTATCACTAGTGTGCCCAAAAAAACATTCTTGGCATGTAACATTAGTTCCATAATTACTCAGCCTATAGCAGTCAAGTATAAGGATCTAGGGAGCCCTACGATATCTTGTGTCATCGGTAACACCTACATTGAGCGTGCCTTATTTGACCTTGGCGTAAGTGTGAATCTTTTACCTTACCATGTGTACAAACAACTAGGATTGGGAGAATTGAAAGCCACTGGAACTACTCTTCAGTTGGCAGATAGGTCTGTTAAGATTCCTAAAGGGATGGTTGATGATGTCTTATTAAAGATGGGGGAATTTATTTTCCCTATTGATTTCATTGTGTTAGATACCAAGCCCTTCTCAACCAAGGATGAGATCCCAATAATTCTAGGAAGACCATTCTTGGCTACCAGTAATGCATTAATCAATTATCGGAATGGTTTCCTAAGGTTATCTTTTAGTAACCAAATTGCTGAGTTTAACATGTTTAGGATAGGCAAGCAACCACATATGGAAGAAGAGATCAATATGCTTGAGGATTTTTTAGATTTTTCTGATGATTTAATTGCCAATTTTGATATTGATTTTGATTCAGAATTCCAAGAGTGTATGGATGAGTTGGATGATGATAGTGAAATTTTTTTTTCTAAAGTCTTGAGTCTACACACACCTGTGGAGCCCTTAGGACCGCTTTTCAATTCCATTCTCAAAACTTCCATAGTTGAGCCCCCTAAGCTAGATCTTAAAGAGGTGCCATCTAATTTGAGGTATGCTTTCCTAGGGCTTGACTAGACTCTTCCTATAATAATTTATTCAAATTTGACTTCTAGCCAGAAAGAGGAGTTACTTAAAGTGTTAAATGATAATAAGAAAGCCCTTGGTTGGACCATAGTTGATATTAAGGGTATAAGCTCTTCTATTGTGCAACATCATATACATCTTATGGAGGATTCCAAACCATCCACGGAACCCCAAAGAAGAGCTAACCCAGTGATGATAGAAGCCATTAAGAAAGAGATTCTAAAGTGCTTGGATCATGGAATAATTTATCCTATTTCTGATAGCTAATGGGTAAGTCCAGTTCACGTAGTGCCTAAGAAGTCTGGGGTGACTGTAGTTCCCCAATGCCAATAATGAACTATTCCAACCCGTGTCCAATCAAGGTGGAGAGTGTGCATAGACTACAGGAAACTTAATGTGATAACCTGGAAGGACCACTTCCCATTGCCATTCATTGATCAGATGTTAGAGAGGTTTGTTGGATATGAATACTATTATTTTCTTGATGGATATTCCGGTTATAATCAGATCCCAATTCCTTTAGAGAACCAACATAAGACCACTTTTACATGCCTATATAGAACATTTTCTTACTGACGTATGCCCTTTAGGCTTTGCAATGCCCCTGTTACGTTCCAACGATACATGATGAGCATCTTTTATGACATGGTTGAAAAATTCTTAGAAGTATTTATAAATGACTTTTCAATTCATGGGAATTTCTATTCTGAATGTCTTCATCAACTTTCCCTAGTTTTGAAAATGTGCATATCTAAAAATTTTGTTTTGAATTGGGAGAAATGCCATTTTATGGTTAAATCTGGTATTGTTTTAGGCCATGTAATATCCAAGGAGGGAATTAAGATAGATAGAGCCAAAGTGGATTTAATTGGTAATTTCCTGAATCTGTTAAGGACGTCTGGTCTTTTCTAGGGTATGCGGGCTTCTACAGAAGGTTTATTAAGAACTTTAGTCAGTTAGCCTGACCTCTCACTTCATTACTTTCCAAAGATCAAACTTTTGAGTTTTCTAAAGAGTGCCTAGAATCCTTCAAACAACTTAAGAAGGAGTTTACCAATCCACCCATTATTCAACCACCTGTTTAGACTGAACCTTTTGAATTGATGTGTGATGCTTCGAATTTTACCATAGGAGCGGTTTTGGGTCAAAGGATTAATAAGTTGCCCACTGTCATTTATTATGCTAGTAGGACCTTAAATGATACACAACTCAATTATACAATCATTGAAAAAGAATTTTTAGCTGTTGTGTTTGCATTAGAAAAGTTTCGATCTTACTTAGTTGGTTCACATGTGGTGGTGTATACTGATCATTCTTCTCTTAGATACCTAGTTTAAAAGAAGGATGCCAAAGCTCATCTCATTAGGCGGGTTTTACTTTTGTAAGAGTTTGATTTAGAAATTAGGGAAAAGAAAGGAGTTGAAAGCCTAGTTACAGACCATTTATCCCGGCTTCTCAATTCCTTGACTGTCGATTCTGCAGTCAACGAGAACTTTCTAGATGAACAGTTATTTACAGTGTCCAGTGAACCATGGTTTGCTGACATTGTCAACTTCTTAGTTTTAGGTGTGACTCCGGATCACTGGTCCACCCAAGATAAGTATAGGTTTCATTCCCAAGTTAAGTATTTTTTTTGGGATGATCCTTATTTGTTTAAGATATGTCCAGATCAGATTATCCGACGATGTGTTTCTGATCATGAACAATATTCTATTCTCTCTTTTTGCGATGATTATGTATGTGGTGGACACTTTGGACCTAAGAAGACTACCGTAAAGGTTCTCCGATGCAGATTTTATTAGCCCACTCTTTTTAGAGATACTTTTGATTTTTGCTTGGCTTGTCCCGCTTGCCAATCTTTTGGCAGTATCACTAAGAGGAACATGATGCCCCTCAATCCTATTTTGGTTATTGAGATCTTTGATGTATAGGGCATCGATTTTATGGGACCATTTCTTAATTCTTTTGGAAATTTGTACATACTTTTGGCTGTTGATTACATTTCTAAATAGATAGAGGCCATACCTTGTAAATCTAATGGCCACAAAGTGGTGGTCCAGTTTCTCAAAGAGAACATTTTTTTTCACTTTGGTGTACCACGTGCAATAATTAGTGATAGGAGTACTCATTTTTGTAATCGGCCTTTTGAGGCCTGAATGAAAAAGTATGGGATCACCCATAAGTTATCTACCCCTTATCACCCCCAAACTAGTGGCCAAGTGAAGGTGTCTAATAGGTGGATCAAACAAATCTTGGAGAAAACTGTTAATCCCAACCATAAGGATTGGTCCCTTAGGCTCATTGATGCCTTGTGGGCCCATCGAACTGCATTCATGACCGACCTTGGTCAGTCTCCCTACCATTTGGTGTATGAGAAAGCTTGTCAGTTACCAGTTGAGTTAGAGCATAAGGCCTTTTGGGCTCTCAAGAAGCTTAACTTTGATTTGTCTGATGCGAGAATTCATTATAGGCTCCAACTATCTGAGTTGGAGGAACTTAGAAATGATGCCTATGAAAGTTTTAGGATTTACAAAGAAAAGACCAAAGCTTTCCATGATAAGCACATTCTGTGTAAATCTTTTACAATTGGTGATATAACTCTCGATTGCATCTTTTCCTTGGTAAGCTTAGATCCCGATGGGATGGACCGTTTATTGTCCATAATGTATATCCTCATGGAGCTGTGGAGATTTTGAATCTAGGAACAGGGGTAATTTTGAAGATTAATGGTCAGTGTTTGAAACCGTTTCTCGAGTTTCCTACTACTAGTAGTGAAGAGGTCATGGATCTCCATAGACCTCTTTACATTGATGACTAACTTTTAATCAGGTATGACCCCCTTGCATTGTCTTCGCTTTTAATTCTTTCCATGCATTGAGGACATTGCATGACTTAAGTTTGGGGGAAGAAAACCAATTTTTGCTTTTTCCACTTTGTTTTGTTTGTTTTTCTTTTTATTTTTGAGCTTGCTAAGGATGAAGTCCTACTTTGGCTTTTGGCTAATGATCATACCATTCGGTTGCTTGATGTATGAAAATAAAATTTTTGATTAAGGTACCCATTTTAAACGTAGAAAAACCCTGTTGAGAAGAAAGAAACAAGCCTGTATCTTGAGATGGGACTTTCTTTTAAAAAAATAAGAGACCCTTGTTTTATGGTGTTGGACCAGATGTAAGTCTGTGGGTTCCTTGTACTTTTGGTTTGGAGTTGAGACATTCTTTTTAATTTGGCATGAGTTGACAAATGCACAATTTTAAATGAAGTGTGAAACACGGTATAAAGAAGAATAAGAGTTGATTCTCTTAGAACTAGATAGGGCATTGCACCTCAGGAAGCGTGGTGTCTTGATCGAAATTCCTAGGGAGAAAACTTCTGGAAGAACTCTAGCATCACTGTCTTTGTAGGCATATGCAAAAAGCAAAGCTACATAGTAACTTGGGTGTCTAGTGTTTGCTCCACCATGTCATTCAGGCCAAAAGTAGTGGAATAGAATAGAGTTTATTAAGCGAAAAAAGGCGAAAAAAATTGTGCAACTGTCATTAATGCTAAGTAACATGTTTGGCCAAAAACACTCTAACGCCTTAGTCATTGGTTCCCTATTTCTTCACAAGTGGCTTTGCCTTAAGATAAGGATGTTTTGGAAGAGACGTAGTGAGTTCCAAATTAAGAAATATGCTAGTGCCTGGAATTGATAAAGGGTAATAAAGTTCAAGTGTGGGGGTCCCTTGTAAGAGGAATTATCTTTGTTCTAGATCGGTATGGCCCTTACCTTTAGCCAAGGTTGGGATTTGTTTATTCAAGATTTTGGGTGTATATTCACTGCAAACACCCACGAGACACAACTCGTCCACTAGGGGTGACCTAGGGGTTTAAAGGCTTATTGTACATGCTAAGTGCAACCATGATTCCTATGAAAGTGAGTTAGGTTTTTTATTTTTATTCTTTTTCTTTTTGTTTTGCTCGAGGACTAGCAAAATCTAAGTGTGGGGAAATTATGATGAGCACATTTATGTGTGAAATCTAGTGTAGTAAAACATGCATTTTACATATTTAGAATGAAGCTACCTTGGGTTTTACTCTCTTTTTGTAGGTTTTATAATTTCAAGGCCTTAAGAACTATTGGGTGCTATATCTCCAATTTTACACATAAATAGGTCCTATATCTTTTCATGGTTGCGAAGAGGATGAAATTCTGAGCAAGATGGATGTGTTCAATTGTAAGTACACATTCGTTTGCTTAACCGTATAAGTGATTATTCTTTTCGGGTCAGAAAAAGAGTTATGGATCAGAACTGAACCGAGATGCAGAACCAGCTCATCTGCAGTTGTCCCAAGGGTATAAGAAATATTCTAAATGCCAACAAGGATCGATGGACCACATCCTTAAGTAATTGAAGATTCGTTTTTACTAACAACTACCTAGCGTAGTTGGTGAGTTGTGGTGTGCAAAAACCCTTGCTTATTAGGAGGTCTCAAGTTCAAACCTCTTAGCTGCCATTTTGTTGAGATTTTTTTAGAAAATTTTCTCTCTCCTCCTCATCACTTAAAGGAGGTCAGCCAAGATGGTTGTATGCAAGTTTGAAGAAGAGAGAAAGAAAATAAAGAGAAAAAATAGGAAAGAAGAAAAAAAAAAGACAAGGGTGTAAGACAAGGGCATGGATGGAATTTCCCATTAAAATAGAATATTGTCCAAGAAAAAATAAGAAAAAAAGGCAAGAAAAATCATCTTCCACACGTTTTCTCTCTTCTCTCTCCTCCACTTCATCAACAAGATAAAAAGAATCTTTTTTTTTAGAAGCTAAAAGCGTTAGCTTCCCTCCCCCATTCTCTATATAATAGAATTAACACAAGGGGAGGAGGCACTTCATTCTTCTTCTAGGGTTTTTTCTTAGTTGCTCTATCTCTTTCTCTAGCTTTAATTCTAAGTTTATGCTTTAAACACTTTTGTAAGTTCTTTTTATTCAATTAATGCAATCACTTTTGTTTTTGATTCAGTCTTTTATTTTTATTGTTTAAACAATCGAAGTCGTAATTTTCAAGTTCTAGTTCTAGGCTTAGTTCTAGGTGACAAGAATAAGCTATGAAGCCTGTCTTTCAAGTTCAATTTTTTTCTTCAGATTTGTTTTCTCTAGTGCTAGAAATTTCAGATTTGGTTTATTTCAGATCTGATTTTTAGTACTGGTAGTATCTCAAATTGATCAAGTTTTCAATTTAAGGGTTGAAGTTCAAGAAAGTAGGCTCCTTCAGTAGTCTTCTCTCCCCCCTCTCATTCCCTCTTCTGACTACCCTTTCTTTTTTAATTTAGGATTTTAATTTTAGTTGTTACATTATTGCTATCCCTTTCCTCCAAGATTCATGGCTAATGTATGTGTTGGCTTTGCCCCTCCTAGCCATAGAACCATCATTTTATTATTTTTATTTTAATTATCTCCCTTTCCCTAAAGCCAAGTAGAGTAACCCTTGTAAGAGTGACTCTCTGATCAAGTAGGGAAGCTCTTATTATGATGCATCCCTCGGGCTAAGTAGAGAAACCTACTTGTGAGTCTTTTTCTAGCTTTATCCCCTTTCTTTTACTTTATTTTTATTTCAGTATTTTTTTTTTCTTTCATTGCTTTTTAATTGCGTGGGGTGTTTATTTTCAACTATTTATTTGTTTAATTTTAATTGCGTGGCTTGCGTATTTAAATTCTTAGATGACGAATGGTTAGGTCGTTATTTTAGATACATATATTTAGGACGGTAATTAGATTTAGATCACAATCATTAATCGGTTCACTTTTGTATTATTAAAAGAAGCAAAAAATAAATAAATAAATAAAGTGGCTGCTCTTCCTTTGTTTGACCCGTAGCTACACTGATTCGTACACTTGCGGTTATATTTTAAAATCTCAAATAATAGCCTTTTGCACACATATCCAAAACTTAGAAGTGAACCTGAGATCTCGATCAGAGATGATATTAATTGGTACACCATACAACTTGATGATGTTACCGACATACAACTTGGCCAACTTGTCCATAGAAAATGTGATCTTGATGGGATAAAGTGAGCTGCCTTATTCAAGCGGTCCACAACTACCCAAATGGCATCTATACCCTTCTGTGTGTGGGGTAGGCCTGTGACGAAGTCCATAGCAGTATTTTCACATTTTCACTTCGGAATAGGTAGGGACTGTAATAACCCATGAGGCCTCTGTCTCTCAACCTTGACTTCCTGGCATGTGAGACATTTGGACACATGTGTGGCCACATCATTCTTCATTCCTTTCCACGAGTGGGAGCCTTTGAGGTCCTTGTACATTTTAGTGCTGTCAGGGTGGGTGAATGGAGTATGGAGAGCTATGTGCCTCTCTCAAAACTGTGTCTCTCATATCACCATCACCAGGCACACACAACCTCCCTTTGAACTTGAGAATCCCGCTTTCAGTCACAGAGAAATTTGGGTCCTTTTGGGTTCCTTCCTGGCATTCTACTATCAGCTTCTGTAACTTTGCATCAGTAACCTGAGCTGCAGTGATCCTATCCACCAGACTAGGTTATACCACCAATGCTGATAGTGACAAGGTGACACCCTCTACTAATAGCTCCAAGTCTAGTTTCCTGGTCTCCTTTAGGAAATACTCATTGGTGGTCAGTGATGCAAGAGTCAATGATTGGGATTTTTGACTAAGTGCATCGGCTACCACATTGGCCTTTCTTGGGTGATAGTGGATAGTATAATTATAATCCTTCATCAGCTCTAACCAATGCCTCTATCTCATGTTGAGCTCTTTTTGGGTGAAGAAGTACTTGAGGCTTTTATGGTCACTGAAGATCTTACTCTTCTCACCATACAGGTAGTGTCTCCAGATTTTCAATGTAAAAATCATAGCTGCCAACTTCAAATCATGGGTGGAGTAGTTCTTCTCATAATTCTTCAACTGATGGGATGCATAAGCAATGACTTTCCCGTGCTGCATCAATACACAATCCAATCCCAGTTTGAAAGCATCACTATAAACAACCATACCACTTGTACCGATTGCGATAGTCAAAACTGGAGCTGATACCAACTTTTGCCTTAGCTCCTTGAAGCTCTTCTCACAAGCATCAGACGACCCAAATTTTACACCCTTCCGTGTGAGTTGGGTCATTGGAGGAGCAATGCAGGAGAAGTTCTCGATAAACCTCCTGTAGTATCCAGCCAATCCCAGAAAACTATGTATATCTGCCACACTTTTGGGAGTCTCTCATTCTAGAACTGCCCTCACTTTTCCTAGGTCAACCTCTATACCCTTGGCTGAAACAATGTGGCCTAGGAATGCCACTTGTGACAGCCAAAACTCGTACTTTATGAATTTGGCATAAAGTTGCTTCTCTCTCAGCCGTTGCAGTACTAACCTCAGGTGAACAACATGTTCCTCTGTACTCTTGAAGTAAACCAAAATGTCATCAATGAATACTAACACAAACTTATCTAAGACATCCTAGAATACCCGGTTCATCAAATCCGTAAATGTAGCCAGTGCATTGGTCAATCCAAATGACATTACCAAGAATTCGTAATGTCCATACCTTGATCTGAAGGTTATCTTACTGACATCACTATCCATGATCCTAAGCTCGTGGTAGCCCGATCTAAGGTCGATCTTGGAGAACACCTTGGCACCCTACAACTGATCAAACAAATCATCTATCCTTGGCAAAGAATACCGGTTCTTAATGGTTAGTTTATTAAGCTCTATGTAATCGATACACAATCTCATACATCCGTCTTTCTTCTTTATGAACAATATCAGTGCTCCCCATGGAGACACACTAGGTCTAATGAATCCCTTCTTTAGAAGGTCTTGAAGTTGCACCTACAATTCCTTCAACTCTGTGTGGGCCATGCGGTAAGGGGCCTTTGACACTGGTGCAGAGCCGGGGAGTAGGTCTATAGTAAACTTTCTCTTTCGATTCTGTGGCAAGCCTGTCAAGTCAGTCGAGAATACATCAGGAAATTCCCTCATTACATCTAGCTCAGTCAATGGCCTAATCTCTATCTTAGTAGCCATCACAGATGCTAAGTAGCCTTGACATCCCTTATCCAGTAGCTTTTTCATCTGGAGTGCAGATATGATAGCTTTCTTGGGTTTGTTGGGCTTATCCCCTTGAAAAAAAAACTCATCATCATCACAAGGTCTGAAAATGATAGCCTTCTCTACATATAGCACACTGGCTCTGTATGTGGACAACCAGTCCATTCCTAAAATCACGTCGAAGTCGATCATATCTAACTCGATCAAGTGAGCATTCAACTCATGATCACCTATGGTCACTGGACAAGGCTTATAAACATAGTTCAAACCCAGCAGGTGTAGGGGTGCTCACAGCCAAACATTGAGTTAGTCCCTTAGGTGGAATTCTCATCTTCTTCACAAATGCCAATGACACGAACGAATGCGAGGCTCTTGAGTGAAATAACACATGTGCAAGTAATAATAATATCAATAATGTACCTGTCACTACACCGGGTGCAGCCTCAGCATCTTCTGCACTCATAGCAAACACTCTACCCTGTGGTCTCTGGCCCTGTAGGGGCTATGCTGGTCTATGGGTCAAATATGTTTGTTGGGGCCTAGGTGGCATAGTGTAGGGTGCATCACTTAGCCTTCGGTGGGGGTATGTTCCTGCCATGTGGCCCGGTTGATCACAATGAAAGCATCTTGGGGTCGATTCTGAAGACTAGGATACAACACTAGATCGGGAGGACTGTGAAGTCTGACTAGTATCAGGCCTCCTAAATTGCACTGGAGTTGGGTCAACATAAGGCACTCAAAAAGGCTTTTCTGCCTCCCCTAGAATCAATAGATCCCATTGGCCTCTTTTCAGTTCCTTACTGAGCCGTGTAGTTATCCCTATGTCGGTATTTAATAGACTTGGCCACTTGGACCACCTCAGTATAGGTTTGCAGTTTCAACCCCACAATGGTTGGCCCAATACCTAGCCTCAACACTTTCTCGAACTTCTTTGCCTTGGCTCTATCACCTCTAAGATGCTCAGGAGCAAAATGGAATAGCTCCTCGAAGCGTTGCTGATATTCGAGCACAGACCAGGAACCTTGAACCAACTGAGAGAACTCACTCTCTCTCCTACCCGAAAGCTTTTTGGAAAATAGTTCTCAAAGCAGGCCCCCTTGAAGTTTTCCCAAGTAGGGTTTGGGTTACTAGCCCTCAGAATAGGTTTGGTGGCACTTCACCAATCATCTGCTTCATTCTGTAACTGATAGCCCGCACACAAAATTTTTTGCTCATTGGTGTAGCCCATTAGTCTAAAAACCTTCTCCATTCCACCAATCCATCTTGATGGATATAACAGCTCTTGCCCCATCTTGGAGAAACATGGGGGCCTAAGCCATTAAAACTTCTCCATCATTTTTGTCAAGTCTGTCCAAGCCTCTACATGGGCTTGAGTTTGTTCCGACATCAGGTCTTGCATATGCCCATGCATTTGTGCCCCACCATAGGTTTGAAGGGTAGCTGATCCAATGGGTATTGGAACGGGTGCTAGTGGAGTAGGAGGTGCGGGTAGTGCATGACGGGTTTCCATTGTCGCTTGGATCCTATCATCGATCCTGGCCATAAACTGGTTTTGCCTTTCCACAACTTCCCACATCATGTTATTCATGATAGATGCCATATCCTAGGTTATAAGTACAGGTGAAGCCAGTGGTGTATAATGGGGTCTACCCTGATTCCGTGTAGGGGAAGTGGAAGGTGATAGGCATGATTGGGATTGGGATCAGGTGTTCTAGTGCGACATGATTCTTATGAAGGAATCCGATTAGTTCACATGCATACTCAAGATTGCATATAAATGGAACACATGCATACATAGTGGGTCCCACACGTACACAATTGGAAAAATTAGGGTTAGGGCATGCACAAGTGTGGTCCATACTTATCACAATTCGATCGCTTCTGAATCCCAAAGAGGTACACCATTAAAGGAACCGAAATAAAATCTTAGATTTGAAAAATAAAATGACTTATTTTCCAAAATATTCCACCAAAAACAGGGAGCCAAATCACCAAAAATATGGTTTAATCCATCAGAAATATCAGTTGTATTTCTAGTGGGTAAATCAGAGGGCAAAAATCAAATTTTCTTTTCACCAGAAACAGGGACCTGAAGCATGCCCAGTGTTTTCGGTGGCACTAAATAGGCCATAAATAGGCTCGGGTGTGAGAAAGGTGTGGAAATGGCCAAGGAGTCTTTTGCTACCCATTCCCTACCTTCCTTGTACTATTTCATGATCAATCAGTGCCGCATTTGTATCCAAGGTATGTTTTCTCTCTCTGTAACCTAGTTTTTGTGATTTTCTTCTCTGTGAGTTTTGCATTCAGCTATTTAACTAGGTTTTCCATTCCAAATCCTTAGGAATCATCTTGCAACAATGTCTAAACACCGTGTACGTACCCGACATGCTCTTATACAAGAGGAGTAAGATGCTGCTGAGCAGTTCAACCCCATTCTGTTTTGCTCTGTGGTTGAACCAGACCTTTGGGAATTCTTTGAGCCCTATAATGTAGACCCAGGAGTCTATGTGAGGACCAATGACTTTCACTCATTCCGTCCTCGTCAATGGTTTGAGGAGATTGGGTGGTACCGTATCCTGAAACCCAACAGATACTACTACCCCACATTCCAACATGGAATACGTGAACCGGGGTACTGAAGAGATGCAAATCACCTCCTATGTGAGGGGGGTGGAGATCTCCTTTGACATGGGGCAGTTGGCCAATATTTTGAAGGTTAGCAATACCAGTGACCTAGTGTACTGCACACCTCGGACTCCGACACATGAATTTCAGAGTCCCGATGCCTTCCAAGAGATTAATGACATACTGACTAAGGAAGCCAAGGGATGGAACTGTTCAGTCAACTATTTTTCTACTCCAAAGGTTGTCTGCCGTGCGATTCAGCTGAATGTCCTCCCCACCTGTGGACATTATAATAAGGTATCCGCCTGCAAGCCTATGTGACATACTGTGTGTACATAGGGGCATAGATACGTCTGCCTTACCTCCTAATGTGGACCATGGTAACTCAGTCTGAAGGGCAGGATCGTCGAGTAGGGAACCTATGCTATGGGAGAATATTAACTGACATCTTCTGTCGCTTTAGGGTGGACTTAGAGGGTGAGGCACGCTTGGGTGAAGAGGTCACAGACTTCAACCAAGATTCTCTGAGGAAGATGACCATAGATCTACGGGAGGTGACTCCTATTCTAGGAGAAGGTTAGTAGCCTATGAAGGTAGAGGGCGGCGGTGCTGGTGATGTTGGTAGTGCAGGAGAAGCTGCTGGGGTTGGTGGGGCTCCACCACTTGATCCCCAGGCTATAGGTTTGATGGCAGCCTCTACATCCCAGAGTACTAGGGGTTCAAGGCCTTATGATCTCAATGATGTTATGGCCCATCTGGATACCACTATGTCACTGATGAGAAGCATGGATTGTCACACCCCGTTCTCACAGAACCGGGCCAGTGACCGGGTTAACACCGGTTAACCCAAACCTGCTAGGATCATCAGATACTGTATTCCACCACAGCATACACACAACTAATATAAACTCATCAGATCAGCGAAAGACTAAGTTTTACCTGTGAATAATCCCATAGTACTTGATACCCGATTGTGATACAATAATAATATACATGTGGGCCCGAAGGCATGATATTTATACAATAAAAATAAAATTCAAATATCAAGTACATAAGGAAATCCACCAAAACAATCAGAGTACACAGCTCGGCTCGGTATCAAGGCTAGAGCTTAGCTCGGCATCAACGGTTGAGCCCAGCTCGACATCACATAGAAGAGCTCAGCTCGGCCTCAGAAGTGGAGCTCAGCACGGCCTCAAAGGTGGAGCTCAGCTCGGCCTCAGAACTGCTGTCCCACAGCACAACTCTCGCATGAGCAGTCAGTGCCGTGCTCTAACTCCTCAGGGGTCCACCAATCCTCATCAGGAAACTTGACTGTGGGACCCACCCCATGCTCCTCAGTAAGTGGTAAGATGGACCACACAGCAGTCCACACATCAAAACACATCATATGCACTACATGCCATGCTATACATTTTAAATCACATCCACCTAAGCAACATTACTAAGTCCTTGGTTTTAGTGCTACTACAACCATAGTGCGCGTATACTCCGGGTACGAGCCTCGAACTCCCTCCCGCGATACGCCCATAGGGCTGTCGGAGAAGGCCCACCGTGAGTACTCGGAAAAGTAAAGACAATGCCATCCACCGGCTCTCAACAGAAATGTAAATGACTGAAAATAAAGGTGTTGACTCCAGCAATTTAAAAGCAGTACGATTGGCCCTCTTGAATGTACCACCGGGGTTGCCGGCTGTCCTACATGACCCGCCGGGCGTTATGTCTAACCGCCACAGTGACCCGACGACCGCGACCACTGCTTCCCCCCAAATGATAACCCAACACCTTAACCCCTATTGGGAAGGGTCGTAGCACGGGATGGTGAAAATCCTAATACCGTATGCTCCTATATGACAATAGTACGATTGCAAAGTGCCTCCGTGTCCCATTCCACGGGCCACCAATGCACTCGTTTCCAAGCCGACTACAGCATCTAGTCTATCAATGCATCATACACCATGATGTCCACATTCAACATATAAACATCTCATTCAATTGGCATTTAGAAAGTAAACATAGCACATATGCATAACAATGTGAGGAATGACTAAACTACATAGCATATTCATGATGGCATGACTAGACTAGATATAATTAAATGAATGCCAAACAATGCCTTCAAACAAGGCCAAACATCCTCTCCCCACTTACCTGTAGCGTACAAGGATTCCCGTTCGGTACGGGTGAGATCCGGTGCGAATCGGGTAGGATTTGGTGAACTTAACATAATTGAGCGGGGTTAGTACTTCACCATTTGGAATCAAAATCAACGAGATTCGATGAAAAAATCATGTTTAGAACGTCAAAAGAAGGTCACACGTCTGATTCGGGTCCAATCGGACGTAAAAATCACCTTCAGGGCCACACGGGTGGGTCAGACAGGTGGGTAGTCTGGCCCACCGGTCCTACCCACCGGTTTGGACCAGCGGGTAGGGGCCCGCCGGTATGGCCCGTCGGTTCCACCCGTCGGTTGAGCCAAGGGCCCCTGCTAGGACCGGCGGGTAGGATGGCCCACCGATTGGGCTCGTCGGTTGTGCCCGAAGGCCCCCCTACCCTCTCAGGTGGGTGCCCACAGGCGGGTAGGGGCCCACCGGTTGCACCCACCGGTCTTGGCGGGAAAAACCCTATTTCTTCCCAACTTCCTCCATTCTTTGGGGATTCAAATGGGGCTTTTCCCCACCCATTCTTCACACCTTCAAGGTCCTATAGGATGGTTCTAACCTAGATCTAGGTTAGATTCAAGTGATGGGAAACCATCTTACCTTCTTTGCTCAAGAACGACTTCAAACCCACAATGCTTCTTCCACCTTACCAATACCTCTTCAAATCCTTTAAGATCAACACATAAATCATCTATTAAACCTTGGATTCATCATTTCAAAGGGGATTTACAAGATCTCAAGAAACCCTACACGAATCAAGGGTTTAAGCTTGGGTATGGTGAATGTTCAAAGAACTCGACTTTGCTTACCTCCAAATGTAGATCTAGAGTTGAAGATCACTCTTCCGGAACTGGAATGGGAAGGTCAAGCTTTGGTGCCGCTGAAATCCTTCTCTTCTTCCTCTTCCTTCTCTTCCCTTCTTCTTCCCTTTCTTTTCTCTCTCCTCTTTACTATCCTCACCAACATACGGGTGTCATAAATGGAAAGAAAAGAAAATCATAAAGCTATATATATAATTCCTAAATAAAGTGAACAGTGCACATGGATGGGTCACTCAGGTGGGTGGGTTCACCCACCTGTCCGCCCACCTGAGGGCCAAAACTTAGGATTTTGACAGGGTTCGGGCCTCGGCACGAACCCCACCCCTGGCATACGATGTAGCATACGTATATACCTTAAAATACGGCTATAATACCTGCTTTATCCATACATGGCCTTATGGTAGGTGCATGTACACGGCTTGGGCACTCCCGTCTCTTCTGGCACTGGCTCAGACTTGTCGAGCCAGCCGGTGTTTAAGGTCACCCTTGCCATCATAGGCCATAAGGAACCCGCTCTAACTCCCTCTGGTTCGGTTCCTGCATGGTTAAACTGGTTCAATCGCGAAATCAGACCGGGCTTAAGAAGTAGGGTATTACATTACCCCCCCTTCTAAAAAATTTCATCCTCGAAATTGCGTACCTGGTTGATTAAAAAGATGAGGGTACTTGGCTTGCATTTCATCCTCTCCCTCCCAAGATGCTTCTTCAAGTGAATGATCAGCCCATCGCACCTTTATATAGGAAATGGAGCGGTTGCAAAGGGTTTTCACCTTCCGGTCCAAAATTTCAGCTGGCTGTTCTGTATAGGTCATATCAGCTTCTAGGTACTCTGGTTCCATGGGTAGTACATGAGATGGATCATGCACGTATCTCTTCAACATGGATACATGGAATACGTTGTGAACATCCCCAAGTGAAGGTGGCAGAGCAAGCATGTAGGCTACTGAGCCAACCCGGGATAAGATCTCAAATGGTCCAATGTATCTTGGGCTCAACTTCCCCTTTCTGTGAAACCTTTGCAACCCTTTAGTAGGAGAGATCTTGAGAAATACCTTTTCTCCTGGCTGAAATTCAATGTCTTTTCTGTGGGTGTCCGCATAGCTCTTTTGACGGGACTGAGCTGCTTTAATTCATTCTTGAATAACATCAACTCTATCACAAGTCATCTGTATCATCTCAGGTCCTAACATTCGACATTCACCTACCTCATCCCAATACAAAGGAGTTCTGCACTTTCTGCCATATAATGCCTCATACGGAGCCATCCCAATTGTAGCTTGGTAACTGTTGTTATATGCAAACTCCATAAGAGGTATATATTCTTCCCAACTGCCACTCATCTCCATTGCACATGCCCTAAGCATGTCTTCTAATATCTGTATGGTTCGCTCCGACTGACCATTCGTCTGTGGGTGAAAAGCAGTACTCAAATTCAGCTGTGACCCAAAGCACACTGTAAGCTTTTCCAAAATCTAGAAGTGAACCTTGGGTCCCTATCTGAAACAATGCTCACTGGCACTCCATGTAAGCGCACTATGTTGTCCATGTAAAGTTGTGCTAGTTTGGTCATGGAGAACTTGGTCTTGATAGGAATAAAATGAGCAGTCTTGGTAAGCCGATCCACGATCACCCATATCGCGTCCATTCCCTTAGGTGTACTTGGTAGTCCAGTGACGAAGTCCATTGTAATCCTTTCCCACTTCCATTTTGGTACTGGGAGTGGCTGAAGAGTACCATAAGGTCGATGCCTCTCAGCTTTTACTTTCTGGCAGGTAAGACAAGTCGCCACATACAGAGCTATGGTGACTTTCATGTTTGGCCACCAGTAACTTTGTTTGAGGTCTTTGTACATCTTGGTACTTCCTGGGTGAAGTGAGTACTTGGAGCTATGTGCTTCTTGCACAATCTTGTCATGTATATCCAAATCATCGGGTACACACAATCTGTATCGAAACATCAATGCCCCATCACTGGCTAAAGCAAAATCTAGGTCGTTCATTGTTTGATCTTGAACCTTAACTCTGATCTGCTGCAATTCAGGATCCAAAGGTTGCTTCATTATCACCTCTTGCCTAATTTCTGGATGCACCTGTAGAGCCGTCAAGGATACAGTCAACCATTTAAGGTTTTCTGGTTGAGGTTCAAGCTCTAAGGTTACCCCTTCATATAAGAGGGTTTCATCCATTAGCATCGCCTCTTGCATGAGTGGTGGGCTGACTGCTAAGTATGAGAGCGACACCGTCTGTGTCTTCCGACTCAATGCATCTGCCACTACATTTGCCTTGTCGGGATGATACTGAATATCGCAGTCATAATCCTTCATGAGTTCAAGCCATCTTCTCTGTCTCATGTTCAAATCCTTCTGGGTGAAGAAGTACTTCAGGCTTTTGTGATCACTGTATATCTCACACTTCTCACCATACAAATAATGTCGCCAGATCTTAAGGGCAAAAATGACTGCAGCTAGTTCCAAGTCATGAGTGGGGTAATTCTTCTCATACTCCTTTAGTTGTCGGGATGCATACGCTATTACCTTACCGCGTTGCATGAGAATACAACCCAAACCAACTTTGGAAGCATCGGTATAGACCGTCATTCCACCTGTGCCTTCAGGAATAGTCAGCACAGGGGCAGTCACCAACCTTTCTTTTAATTCCTGGAAGCTCTTCTCACATTCCTCTACCCAGTCAAATTTCACACCCTTTTTAGTCAACTTGGTCATTGGTGCTGAGATCCGAGCAAAATTCTCGATGAAGCGACGGTAGTATCCAGCCAAACCCAAGAAGCTTCTAATTTCGATAACATTCTTGGGGCTTTCCCATTCCACTATAGCTTTCACCTTTGCAGGATCTACCTCGATTCCGGCTTTGGACACTACGTGCCCCAGGAATCCAACTTGTTCAAGCCATAATTCGCACTTGCTGTACTTGGCAAATAACTGTTGATCTCTCAACCTCTGTAACACCATTCTCAAGTGTTGAGTGTGCTCCTCTTCGGTCTTCGAGTAGATCAAGATGTCGTCAATAAAAACAATTACCCATTTATCGAGCACATCCTGAAATACTCGATTCATTAGATCTATGAATGCTGTCGGCGCATTGGTTAACCCGAAAGATAACACTAGGAACTCATAGTGACCGTATCGAGTCCTAAATGTTGTTTTGGGTATATCACTGCTCTTTATCTTGAGCTGATAATAGCTGGACCAAAGCTCTATCTTTGAAAATACTCTGGCTCCCTGCAACTGATCAAATAAATCATCAATGCGTGGCAATGGATACCGGTTCTTAATGGTTAACTTATTCAACTCCCGGTAATCTATGCACATACGCAAACTGCCATCTTTCTTCTTGACAAACAACACTGGGGCACCCCAAGGTGAAACACTTGGGCGAATAAACCCCTTTTCCAATAGTTCCTGCAACTGCATCTGCAATTCCTTCAATTTAACTGGTGCCATCCTGTATAGAGCCTTAGATACCGGAGCTGCTCCAGGAGTCAAGTATATGGCAAACTCCAACTCTCTATCAGGTGGTAAATGCATCAGATCATCTGGGAAAACATCGGGAAACTCTTTAACCACCTTTACCTCTTCTAGAGGTGTAATCCTTGCATCAACATCAAGTACCGATGCCAAGTAACCCTGACATCCACTTTCTAGCAATTTTACCGCTTGAAGAGCAGAGACAAGGACCTTCCTCACCCTTTTCATTGTATCTGCTCGGTATACCAATTCTTTCCCTTCGTCATCTGTCACCCTAATCAGCTTTTCAGCACAGATCACATTAGCTTGATGAGCCGACAACCAATCCATACCCAATATAACATCGAAATTCTGCATATTAAACTTAATGAGTTGTGCATCAAGGTTCTTCCCACTAATTTCCACTGGGCACGGCCCATACACTTCCTTCAACTGTGTAACTTTGCCAGTAGGCATACTAACAATCATTCCGCAATCTAGGATTCTGGGTGACATCCCAAGTTTCTCTACAAATCTCTTAGATGCGAATGAATGAGTAGCTCCTGAATCGAATAAAACATAGGCTGGTATGCCTGATATGGGTAGGATACCTAGTATAACAATGCATATAATTTCAGCAGGTCATCAATATTAATCATAATAAATTTTTTAATTTAAAATGTACCTGCTACTACTTCTGTACTGGCCTCAGCTTCCTCGGCTAATAGAGCATACATCCTTCCCTGCGGTTGATTCCCTCGAGGTAAGGGAGGTCGGTATGCAGAGGGCTAACTGGAGGGCAAGGCTGGTCTGGCTCGACAGTCTTTCGCATAATGCCCATATGAATGGCAGTTGAAGCAACGAATCTGAGACGTTGGAACTGGGGCGGGGCCCCTCTGCACTTGACCCGTTGCAGATGGAGGTCGAGGTGGCCTTGGAGCTGTAGGTGCCACACTAGTGTTCGGGCGAAAAGAGGTGGAACCAGAACCACCAACTGGTCTAGGAGGGTAGCCAGATGACCTATAGGGCTACCTATACATAGGCCTAGAACTGTATGATCTGCGGTATGCCTTGGAGGAATTTCCCATATCTGGGAATGGATTTGTTCTCTTCCACAGTCCAGGGGTGAGGGACTGTTCTCCCTTTTGCTTATCCTCCATGGTCTTGGCCTTCTGCACAATCTGGCCATATTCGGTCAAATCCAAGACCTCAAGTACAGACCCAATAGATGCTTTCAGGCCTTTTAGGAACCTTGCTGCCTTCTCTTCAGCTGTCCTCATATGCCTTGGGGCAAAATGGAACAAACTCTCGAATTATTGTTGGTACTCAAGGACAGTCTTACCTCCTTGAGTTAAGGCCATGAACTCAGTCTCCTTGTGGTCCCTGAAGCTGCGCGGATAATGATTGTCCAAGAACAACTCCTTGAACTGCTCCCAAGTGGGTTCTGGATGGGCAGCCAACAATATGGGCTTGGAGGTTTGCCACCAAGAATTTGCCTCTTTCTTGAGTTGCAACCCAGCACAAATGAGTTTCTGTGCATCCGTGCACTCAAGCACCTCAAATATCTTCTCTAATTCTTGGATCCATTGATCCAGTTCCAGAGGATCACTCCCCACCTTAGAGAATATAGGTGGTAAGTTCCTCTTGAATGACTCCACTACCCTTGACGTATTACTCGTCGTCGAGAAGTTAGGAGCATAAGCAGGATAGTAGGAGTATGGAGGAGGCATCCCATACTGAGGAACACCGAATGGTGGGATTGGAGGTGTACCTCCCACTTGTGGTCCCGTTCCCGACCCTACAGGCGGGTCCTGTGGAGTGAGTACCCGGGGAGGCTGACCCGGTTGAGAAAAGTTCAACTGTTGCTAGATAGCAGTCATAAATGCTTGCTGTTGCTGAAAAGCCTGTTGGGACTGCTGAATTATTGTAGCAACATCTCCCGGTGTAATGACCGGTGGAGGGTCCGGGAGTGCAGTCATAGGTGGGTCCCCATGTGCCCCACCCTGACCAAGGGTCTCTGGAGGTGGTGGAGGTGAGGTTTGCCCACAGAGCGGGACCCCCTGGGATTTTGTGGTCTACCGACCGGACGAGAACCCCGTGAGATACCTCGGGCATTACTATCGGATCTAGTACATACCATCGTATCCCTATACCTGGAACATATCACACACCACATTGGTTAAATATCAGAGAATTGATTTCGGCACACAATCATATGCCATCACATAAGGTATTGTAGTGTATGATAGCCCACAATAAATCGTAACTTAATTTCCAAGATACAGGGCCAATAACCCAATAGGTACGTCAATGGTCCCATTTGACCATAACACATTAATATAGGAATAATATCAATAATGAGAAACAATGCAATCATGCTAGGAGGAGAGAAGGGAAAAAAATCTTCAAAATTTCCCAATTTTCACAACCGGTGGACTGCACCGGCGGGTAGGGGCCCGCCGGTCGGACCCGCCGGTCCTGCCCGTGTAAAAACACGAACAGGGCCCTACAGACCCTGTTCTGTCTTGTCTCTTTCCCCAACTCCTTTCTCTTTCTTCCTCTCTTCCTTGGGCGATCTTGGAGGTCTCCTCGGCGCTTCTACTCGCGAGTCTACTCATCAACTCGGCGCTTTTGAGAAGGTTTATCTCTCCCTTTTCCTCAAGTAAGTTTCTTCTTCTCTTTTCTCAGAATTTTCCTTTTGGGGTAAAATGCATGTGTAGGCTTTAATCTAGGCTTTCCTTCCACCTTTCTTTCCATAGAATAGCATTTCCATGTGATTGTGATGTTTCTACTGTGGTCATTGGTAGTTTATTAGGATTTCATCTCCTCATTTGGAGAAAACCCCAAATCGTGCCCTAGGTTCCCAATTTTGGGGATTTCTTAAATTTTTAATCTTTTTCTCCAATTGATGGTTCCTTTGTGATGCACTACACTTGCTTTATGATTAGCATGCTATAACATTCATGAGTTGTCCATTATACTTGGAATCCCCATGTATTTCCATGAAAATCCCTCTTTTTGTATTGGGCTCCTTGATTTTCATCCCATACTTGTATCTATGGACTTCCCTAGCCTATTTGGGTATGTTTTTGTGCTTTCATGATCCCACTACCATGGCATTTTGTTATAGATCTAGGGTTTCAAGCTTTTACCCCATTATGAATGAGTTTGCCCGTTAGGATCAAATCCCCCCATGTTATTTATGCTCTTCGCTTTTGCTGTCATTTTACTATTTTGGCATGTTTCTCTGCGTTGTCACCTACCGTGCATCATGTCCATAGGTTCTCTGCTTGTCGCCTTCTCCATTTTGCAAGAATTTTGGTTTTGGGTTTTCCCTTTCTAATGCTGTCATTTTCTTTTTTTCTTCTTGCCAGGATGTCATCTCGCACCGGCAAAGGACCATCTTCCTTTGGCGTACGACGTAAGACCACCGCTACTAAGCGGAAGAGTGCAGAGACCAGCTCTTCAGCCCCTCGCACAAGGAGACCCGGACCTGCCCGGTCTGACCCTACAGACTATGATGAAGAGCACTTCCTTAGTGCAGAGGCAACAGCCAACTGGCCGATCTTCCTGAAGAGGTCAGTGATGATGGAGAAGACCGTGGTAGTCGACGACTTCCACAAGGCTCGGCTTCAGGAGAGATTCTCAGCATTGGGTTGGGATTCTATCCTTCACGTAGATCGACCATGCTACGAGCAGCTAGTCCGTCGGTTCTACTGTAACTTGGAGGTGTCATATCCATACGGGGAGTTCACCATAAGTAGCTTGGTGAAGGGGTAGACATCCAGTTGACGGTGGGTACCTTGGCCAGCATCTTGGGTATATCGGTAGCTGGGCACCGATATTACAGTCCTCCCAGGAGTAAGCCTCTGGGACCGTTCATGAGCCTAGAGACGCCGGACTTCATCTACGAGACCATCTGCGGCAGCAGTACCCATCCGGAGTCCGAGACGTCCTTCTACCCCGAGGTTCATTTATTTTCTCAGTTGGTGCAGTTCAACCTGCTCCCCAGAGGAGGTCATTGGAACCAGGTGGGTTTCATGGCGGCTTTCATCGCATTTTGCATCTACACGGCCGCAGAGGGAGGTGTCGAGCACTTGTGCCTCCCCTACATCATTTCAGGACGATAGAGCACCACACTTCCCACCCTGAGGATGGAGGATTCCCCTACGGCAGGATCCTCACTAGGATCTTCGAGTTCTTTGGGGTGGACTTGAGCGGTGAGGAGGGGAAGACTCCAGCTGATAGGTTCGATAGGAGTAACCTCCTGAGGATGGGTCTCCACACCCTCATGGATTCACCTCCGAGACCAGGAGCTCAGAGAGGTAGGGGTAGGAGGGCTGCCCCTATGGAGGATGTCCTCATGGAGGAGGAGTCTAGTGAGGAGGATGAGGACTACGTTTCTCAGGATGAGGGGGATGATCTGGTGGGTGATGGCATCCCTGAGGAGGCGCCTCAGGAGTCGAGAGGTCCTGGTCCTAGTTCCTCGAGAGGTGTAGCCTCACCACATAGAGCCCCACCACCTGGGAGTGGTGCATACGACTTCGAGGGCATGATGTCCTC
Organism: Macadamia integrifolia; assembly: GCF_013358625.1. Lineage (NCBI taxonomy): Eukaryota > Viridiplantae > Streptophyta > Magnoliopsida > Proteales > Proteaceae > Macadamia > Macadamia integrifolia. The sequence goes on along the minus strand of NC_056563.1, from coordinate 15,783,458 downwards.
CATGCGGGCCTTACAGGATGGCCAAGTTCAGCTACTGAGACGGCTGGACGAGAGTGCCTCCAGGGAGGAACGCATCCTGGAGAGGCAGGCTACTTTGGAGGATTCCTTCCTCAGGCTGGGTTAGGACTTGGACACCACGGCCAACGCTATCTCAGCAGATTTTGGCCAACTTCGGAGGGTGGTACGACTGGTGAACGCGAGGTTTGACTATTACCATCACCGCCTCGACGTCAACTCTAGGCCTCCGGTGAACGTGGTAATCATCGATGATGACGACGATGACCAGTGAGGGCTTGGCTCGCCCACACCAGCTGTTTATCTGTTTTTCCTTTTTTGTAGACCTTGTTGTATATTTCATTTCTTATCATTCCTTGTATTTGCGCTGTAACTGGATTCCTTTATGGAATAATATATTTTTGGATAGTGAATTTTGTGGTGAATTTAGATGTGGAATACTTGTGTAGTTTAGTTGTGGTGTATTTTGCTATTTTTTTATCCTTGTTGTATTGGATATGTTGTTTATCAGGTGTTTTTGTGTAAAACTTTTGGAAATCCCATTTTACGCCGTTATGTTGCCGAAATTTCATCAAATTAGTACGCAATAGGTTATATCACCAACCTAATTACCTTTTATCTACACTCACGTATGCCACGAATGCAACATATAATGCAACTCTTTTTTTTTTTTTTTTTTTTGGCCTGATTTTTTGTGCACATCATATTTTAGACATTTCTAATGCATTCACATCATTATTTTAATTTAAAAGTACACACACACACAAATAAAGTCATACTTGTGTGGTGAACCAAAGGTTTGGTAATTATTACGTTGAGTTGTTGATTAAAATTATGAAAGTACGCTATATAATTACATAGTCTATGTCACACCCCGTTCTCACAGAACCGGGCCAGTGACCGGGTTAACACCGTTTAACCCAAACCTGCCAGGATCGTCAGATACTATATTCCACCATAGCATACACACAACTAATATAAACTCCTCAAATCAGCGGAAAACTAAGTTTTACCGGTGAATAATCCCATAATACTTGATACCCGGATAGTGATACAATAATTATATACCTTTGGGCCCGAAGGCATGATATTTACACAAAAAGAATAAAATTCAAATATCAAGTACATAAGGAAATCCACCAAAACAATCAGAGTACACAGCTCGGCTCGGTATCAAGGCTAGAGCTCAGCTCGGCATCAAGAGTTGAGCCCAGCTCGGCATCACGTAGTAGAGCTCAGCTCGGCCTCAGAAGTGGAGCTCAGCACGGCCTCAAAGGTGGAGCTCAGCTCGGCCTCAGAACTACTGTCCCGCAGCACAACTCTCGCACTAGCAGTCAGTGCCGTGCTCTAACTCCTCAAGGGTCTACCGGTTCTCATCAGGAAACTCGATTGTGGGACCCACCCCATGCTCCTCAGATGTATGACCTGTAAAATCATCTAAAAAGGGGTGTACACGTGGGATGAGCTCACTAGCTCAGTAAGTGGTAAGATGGACCACACAGCAGTCCACACATCAAAACACATCATATGCACTACATGCCATGCTATACATTTTAACTCACATCCACCTAAGCAACATTACTAAGTCCTTGGTTTTAGTGCTACTACAACCACAGTGCGCGTATACTCCAGGTACGAGCTACGAACTCCCTCCCGCGATACGCCCATAGGGCTGTCGGAGAAGGTCCACCGTGAGTACTCGGAAAAGTAAAGACAATGCCGTCCATCGGCTCTCAACAGAAATGTAAATAACTAAAAATAAAGGTGCTGACTCCAACAATTTAAAAGTAGTACGATTGGCCCTCTTGAATGTACCACCGGGGTTGCCGGCTGTCCTACATGACCCGCAGGGAATTATGTCTAACCGCCACAATGACTCGACACCCGCAACCACTGCTTCACCCTGAATGATAACCCAACACCTTAACCCCTGTTGGGAAGGGTCGTAGCACGGGATGGTGAAAATCCTAATACCGCATGCTCCTATATGACAATAGTACGATTGCATAGTGCCTCCGTGTCCCATTCCACGGGCCACCAATGCACTCGTCTCCAAGCCAACTACGACATCGAGTCTATCAATGCAACATGCACAATGATGTCCACATTCAACATATAAGCATCTCATTCAATTGGCAATTGAAAAGTAAACATAGCACATATGCATAACAAGGTGAGAAATGACTAAACTACATAGCATATTCATGATGGCATGACTAGACTAGATATATAATTAAATGAATGCCAAAAAAAGCCTTCAAACAAGGCCAAACGTCCTCTCCCCACTTACTTGTAGCATACAAGGATTCCCGTTCGGTACGGGTGCGATCCGGTGCGAATCGGGAAGGAGTTGGTGAACCTAACATAATTGAGCGGGGGTTAGTACTTCACCATTTGGAATCAAAATCAACGAGATTCGATGAAAAAATCATGTTTAGAACGTCAAAAGGTCACACGTCCGATTCGGGTTCAATCGGACATAAGGATCACCTTCGGGGCCGCACGGGTGGGTCAGACAGGTGGGCAGTCTGGCCCACCGGTCCTACCCACCGGTTTGGACTGGCGGGTAAGGGCCCGCCGATTGGGCCAGGGGCCCCTACTAGGACCGGCGGGTAGGATGGCCCGCCAGTTGGGCCCGCCGGTTGTGCCCGAAGGCCCCTTGCCCTCTCAGGTGGGTGCCCACAGGCGGGTAGGGGCCCACCGGTTGCACCCACCAGTCTTGGCGGGAAAAACTCTGTTTCTTCCCAACTTCCTCCATTCTTTGGGGATTCAAATGGGGGCTTCTCCCATCCATTCTTCACACCTTCAAGGTCTTATAGGATGGTTCTAACCTAGATCTAGGTTAGATTCAAGGGATGGGAACCCATCATACCTTCTTTGCTCAAGAACAACCTCAAACCCTCCAAATCACTTCAAACCCACAATGCTTCTTCCACCTTGTCGATACCTCTTCAAATCCTTCAAGATCAACACATAAATCATCTATTAAACCTTAGATTCATCATTTCAAAGGGGATTTACAAGATCTCAAGAAACCCTACACGAATCAAGGGTTTAAGCTTGGGTATGGTGAATGTTCAAAGAACTTGACTTTGCTTACCTCCAAATGTAGATCTAGAGTTGAAGATCACTCTTCCGGTGCCAGAATGGGAAGGTCAAGCTTCGGCGCCGCTGAAATCCTTCTCTTCATCCTCTTCCTTCTCTTCCCTTCTTCTTCCCTTTCTTTTCTCTCTCCTCTTTACTATCCTCACCAACGTATGAGTGTCATAAATGGAAAGAAAATAAAATCATAAAGCTATATATATAATTCCTAAATAAGTGAACAGTGCACATGGATGGGTCACTCAGGTGGGTGGGTGCACCCACCTGTCCACCCACCTGAGGGCCAAAACTTGAGATTTTGACAGGGTTCGGGCCTCGGCACGAACCCCACCCCTGGCATACGATGTAGCATATGTATATAACTTAAAATACAGCTATAATATCTGCTTTATCCGTGCATGGCCTTATGGTAGGTGCATGTACACGGCTTGGGCACTCCCGTCTCTTCTGGCACTGGCTCGGACTTGTCAGGCCAGCCGGTGTTTATGGTCACTCTTGCCATCATAGCCTATAAGGAACCCGCTCTAACTCCCTCTGGTTCGGTTCCTACACGGTTAAACCGGTTCAACCCCAAAATTAGACCGGCCTTAAGAAGTAGGGTATTACATGGATAGTCACCTCGAGAGCGTAGATAGGACCTATTGTCTTATGGACAATAGACTGGCCTCCTTAGAGATGCAGGCAATGGTCTTCCATCTGGGTATCCTTGTGCCTCTTTCAGGAATGCATAGTCTGAACCAGGCTCAGGGCCAAGGACAGGTACCAGCAGCAGCAACAGCAAGAGTAGTGGCATGTTTGCCACTGTAGCTTTTGGGATTTCCCTTTTGATGTCTTTATTTGAGTTTGAAATTTTTAGGATTAGTTGAACTTTTACATTATGTCATTTGCTTCAGTTGTTTAATTTTCTAGACTTAGCCTAGTTAGGGTTTTCTGCTTTCAGTACTTTATCTTTCTTATGAAGGTGTAAGCTGTGTATTCAAATTCTTTATTATAATCAAATGGCTTTAACACCTTGTCTCCTAATTGTGTAATTTCTATTATTGTTGTCTTGAGATTTTTATTTAATCCTAATTTCTCCAAAATCATAGTTTGGCTAAGATTGTGAGTTAAGGCAGAGCATCGCGCTCTGATACCATAGCTGTCGCACCCCACTTCCAGCAGACCCAACTTACCATCAGGAATACCAGTGGTGTGAGTAAGACACGTACTGGTCTTACCAATCTACCAGGATCTCTGACAGTAGTACCTTAAAATTTTCATAATCTCACATCACAAACCAACATAAGCAGCGGAATCAGAGTATAGTAGCGAATTATAAATAAAATGGGGAAACATCTAATAATAATATAATAGCAATAACCGAGTTATTCTGTTACATTCATCCATGACATATAATATAATCTCAAGAAAATATACAATCCACAGCTATATCCAAAAGTATCAAAATACGATGTACAATCTCATAGTGTGGCGTAAGCACAGTGGCCGTAAGTACAGTCTTGATCGTGCTCCTCCACTTTTGGCATCAACCAGTCGTTCACACCATACTCTGACCCAGAAGATACTGGGTCACCCGCCATTGGCACCATGGTACCTACATCATCATCTGAAAAGGGGTGTATATGTGGGGTGAGCCTGCCAACTCGCTCAGTGAGGGTGGGGTCAAGCACATCCAAGCAAGATAATAATAGTAATAATTTATGATGCATGATTGTGGAAATTAAACATATAGTCCTTGATGCTCGTGATGCAGTTCATTTATTTATTATCCACCTAACAATACAAACTAAGTCTGGTAAATGCTAATACGGTGCATTAGGATGTATCCCTCGTCTCGGAAACGACATCAACTACGCAGTGATACAAACCCTAGCTGTGATTAGAAGCCTGTCGGTCCTTGTATGCATCCATGGGTCACCCAGCAAACCCCTGATAATCCCCTCTTGGCAGTCATGGCACTGGTAATGCATCGGCCACACCGAACAGGTTCCCACTTCCGGCAACAATCACATCATACCACAGGAGTGGCACTTCAGAAAGATACATCAAACATACCACAACGGGTTATCCAACACCTCAACCCCTGTTGGCAAGGGTGCGTAGCATAGGGATTGATACCTAGCCATATGTATACTGTATGCCTTCATAATGATATAGTTAGTATGGATTACATGATACCGGAGAGACCTCGGCCACAAAGTGTAATCCATCTCCAAATACGGTCCTGGGTACATGATACCAGAGAGACCTTGGCCACAAAGAGTAACCCGAGACCGTTTACCTAATCTAATATACATATCATAATTGAGTATGGACTATGCAACATCGGTAAGACCTCGGCCATGAAACGTATCCATTTCCAAATTAGTCCCGGGGTACACAATACCAGCAAGACCTTGGTTATAAAGTGTAACCCACGACTACAACTAACTCTAATGCACATAATCAATGCATGAATGCAACATACATACAACAATTACGACACCGGTACCACCTCATCCATGCCACATTCCGTCTCACACACACACATCCAAACACACAGTGATCACGGAACCGATACCAGCTCGCCCACACTGGATCCTGTCATACATTTCCATACAATTCATATCAAAATCGTAAAATGATAATGTAGCATACCATAATCATATTTGAATAACTACAATAAGAAATACAATTCTAAACATGTGAGCAAATTTAATGGTAATAAATATTTTAGAAATAAACACAGTCCATCCCTCACCTGTTTTATGATCGGGTGTGTTTGGGTTTAAGTACAGCCACCGATTAATCAAATTAATTTTGACTTCAGAGCAAGTGCATGTCATTTTCCTAGACACAAATGGAATCGTACATCAGTACACGTCAAAAACATCAGGAAGGACCTATATAGGTCACCCCCAAAGTGTACAGACACTGTCTCCTAATGACAGTAATGTCACCAAAACAACCACTGGAAATAGGGTATTTTCACCAGAAATATTAAACCTGTTTCTAATGGAGGTGACAGAGAGCGCATTAGGCTCTATGCTCACAAAAAATATTCCATCGAAAACAGACCCAGTGGATCGATGGGCTGTTTTCGGTGGTGGTACAGGGCAGTCCAACAATCTGGGGCTTTCTAGCTCGGGTCCGATTGTTAGGATTTGATCCGGGAAGTTTTGAGGGGATGTCCCTAGCATCATTCTAAGCCAATAAAATTCTAATTCCACAGAGCCGTTTGGGAGATACATCGATTGAATGATTGAAACCCTAGTTAGTCTTTTGGCATTACATATTGTCGAAGCTCACCGGGCTTGGTTTAAGCTCGGCAATAATACCGGGAGGGTAGAACATGCATCCTACAACCTTACATGGTGTGTACACCAAGATTCTATCCATACATAGCTTTGTCTAGGTCAAAATGAAGAAAAAGAGAGGCATAGGAGGTTGTACTTACCTCTGACAGTGATTTTGGTAATAAGGTTGCAACCGGCACCAAGGTAGGCCTCCAACCTTCTCCTTCTTCCTCTTCTTCTTCCTTCCTCTCCTCTTTCTCTCCTCTCCTACATTAGGCACAAGGGAAATGAGGAAATGAATCCTCATTTCTCAACTTATAACTTAAGTTAGCCTTAAGGATCTGTTTGGTTTGGACCTCTTTTGAACCAATCAGGTTAAATTAAAATTCGAGGCATGAGAACCCGCACATTTAGGTCCATAAGGTGCCCACATCAAGAGAAAAATGTGAAAGATGATTTGGGATCAGTCGGAACCATTTACGATGTGAGTGGCGGGAACCATGGGCATCAGAACCTCAATAGTAGCATGTGGACATACCGAAAATAGGCACCGAATTCAGGCACAGACTGCTTTCGATGGCTTGTTTTCGATGGCCTAGATAGCTTGCTGTCTTATGGTTAGCCACGCACAGGTGGCTGCCCTCGTACATACCTAAGGTGTTTTAGTAATTATGATGCGTGCCAAAAAATAAGTGTGGGGAGTCGGGTCACTTACCGTCTAGGATCGAAAGGTATGAATCCCCTCTAGTTAGATACGCACGCAATACACGAATATGTGGAGTCATCTCCAGAAATCACTCCTTGGGATCCGAAAATCTATAAATAGAGCACTATTTACCTCCCAAAAACACACTTGGTTGGTATATCTACTCCCCTCCCTTGGTTGAGTGAATCCCATCTCCTCTTTGCCCTTGTTAGCCCCTTTCTTGCCCTTGTTGGCACCCCTTTAGCCCCTTCCCCCGGCTTTCCTAGCCCTTCCTTAGCCTTCCCTAGCCAAAGGTCTACCGAAGTGCCGCCAAAGCCTTAGCCTTCTAAGTGGCCTTCCCTAGCTGAAACTCTACCAAAGTGCCACCCAAACCTTAGCCTTCCAAGTAGCCTTTCCCTAAGGTGAAGCTCTGTCAAAGTGCCGCCTAAGCTTTAGCCTTTCCTTAGTCTTCCCTAGCCTAAGCTTTGCTAAAATTCTGCTAGAGTCTCAGCCTTTTATCACATTTTCCTAGCCAAAGCTCTATTGAAATACTAGTCCAGGAACTAGCTTTCCCTAGCCGAAGCTCTGCCAAAATTCTACCAGACTACTAGCTCGGGAACCACTCTTCCCTAGCCGAACCTCTATCCAAATACTAGAAAGATCACCATAGTCAACATCTCTAAAGAAAGAAAGTTGGAGGTCAAGGCCACCTTCCTCTGACCTAGGAGAGTTCATGAGAAATTCTATAACTACAACAGTCAGGGCCCACCCCTCTTAACCCGAAACAGGGGTTAAGCTAAGGTATAATCACTCACCAAATTAGCAGAATGTAAATTCTTTATTTACCTTGTTTTAGTGTAAATATGTACTTACCTTTTTTTTTTTTAGTGTATATGTGTCATAATTTAGCCATGCATGCAGCATAGAAATAATTGTGGTAAATGTTCATTCTTAAGCATCTAGTAGGAAGACTGGTTGAACTGGGTAGATTGGGTGCCTAATACCTTCCCAATTCTATAACCTGACACGTACCCTATTTTCTGGACCAAGTCAACTTCTAGGCCCTTTTCTTAGGAATCGAGCCCACCTCCGGGTCCTAGGCCCATAACCCTAGGTGGCGACTCCAAACCCCTTTTGTATGATCCCAATCCCCTATTTTGGACCATCATCACCCAAGTAGGGTATACCTCTGAACCACTCCTCTCAAGAGAGAGAGAGAGAGAGAGAGAGAGAGAGAGAGAATGGAGGCCTACGACATAGACCCCTACGTATCTCTGAGTGGTGATGTGGTGGTACGGGGCCCGCGGAGGCACACACCAGAAGAGAAAGATATATAGAGAGAAAAGAGGAGAGAGGGCCAAACAAGGATCATTTCTAGCCGCTGTCCTCACAGTGGCGACTCCATTGGGGAACTATTAAGCTTCTGAAACTATATGCTACCTTTAAATGCAAGAATATTTTCCACGATACTTGTGTGAGAACATGATTGGCTAACCCATGCTTGTAAATGTATACGCTAACCACATCATGCATCGTGCTCGAAGTGAAATCATTTGGTAAGGGACTCCCTGTCATGCCCGCACCCTCGGGGAGGTTAGTGCATGTTATAGAGAGTACTGTGAGAGCAAATGATAGCTGCTTCCTGTACAAGGGTGTGTAGGATATTGTTGAATGGTGAGGATATTTGTAGTTGTGTTAGCACCCTCAGGGAGGTTCGTGCACTTTATGACATTCTGAGATCGGACGATAGTAACCCCCACATTACACTTATGCACACAATCACTCACGGTTCCACCACCCCCATAGCCATTTGCTTAACCTCGTGTGTAGTCACAAGTAATAAGCAAGGATGCTACCCCCTTGATCTCATACCTTTGGGTATATTGAAAGGATCACATACATTGTGTATATAGATCCTATCAAAGAATCCTATTCAGTCTTGTTGCATCCATTGCATACTTGCATCATATAGGAAATAGATGGAGAATGCTAGGAACGCCACAAGCTAACTTGTAGAACTTGTTTAAGGGTCTTGGTAAGGAATCTTCCTGCAATGCATTCTAGTCATAGGAAATGCTCTCCTAAGTGGGTTTCGGATAAAAGGGCGTCCTTCCTCCTTAACAACAATACGTGGTAATTTAGTACATATGACTGCAGGGTGATTCCCGTCAAAATTCATACAAAGTCCCGAATTGTTCAAAGACCTGAGGAAACTAGGAGGAAGGTCACCTAGTGAGAAAGATTAAGGAAAGCTTAACCTTATTAACTTGGAATGCTTTATAGGGATATTCTGTCTAAGGCCATGTGTGTGTTTCCACTTAATGACATTGAGTGGGCAAAGGGCATCAATCCCGATCCACTCTCTATGTGGACTAACTTTGGATGGATCATTAGTTGATAAATGATGGATGAATGAATGAGGGAGTGGGAATATAAGAATCCTAAAATAAACCACTTATGATTCAAGCACAATTCCATGACTCAAGAATTTTTCACGGTCTGTCTGGACACGCTAGGGTAACCGGTTGACTCGATTAAGTCTAGTATGCCCTCGATCATCTCTCTGAGATTGTCTTTCTCCTAGTAATCACAGCTCGATCCATATAGATTCAATCGACAATGAAATTCCTGAGCCAATGTGGGTTCGACCAGTAGAGATATTACAAACAGAAATGGTTGAAGTTAAAAATGGGTTGGCACGAGTACTGCACGTATTGGAGAACCCTCCAAGAGTGGACACAATTCCTCCCACAGAAGAGTCAGAACCAACCAAGCTAGTTGGCCAGTGGGGTGTCTCACCCATCCGAAAAACTGATCAGCAAGGAGTGTCGCCAATTCAAGCAGTTGGTCCACGGGGTGCTTATAATCGAGTCCCTCCACCATGAGTCGTAATAGAGGATGAAGAGGAATAATTTGCAGCACATGCTCAGAGGGAGCCTCCCAAAACCAAAAGGGAAAGAAGGATGCGAGAAAAGTTGGAAAAGCTTGAAAATTTGGTCTGACTAAGGAAAGGCCCAAAAGGGCAAGGACCATGATCTGATGATATAAGTTTCTTTTTTGGGCTAAGAATTCCCAAGAAATTTAAATGGTAGACAGATAGGTTTGATGGTTCAGGAGACCCTAAGGCCCATTTGAAGGTGTTTCTTAGCATTGCACAATCATGGCAGCTCACTGATGATCAGATAGGGTAAGCATTCATGTTGACATTATCCGGAGCTGCACTGAGATGGCTCACCCAATTGGAATGAACACAAACCCAGAATTGGTCATCCATTGTGAAAGCCTTCAGTAAGTAGTACTCTTATAATACTGAGGTAGATGTGAAATGACGGGAGCTTGAAACGCTGAGAGAATAACCCAAAGAGGGCTTCACCATCTATTTGATGAGGTTTAGGGAAAAGGTTGCCAAAATGGCAGATCGGCCCTCAGAAGCAAAACAAGTAGAAATGTTGATTGAGAATCTCTCCAGACCATACTATGATGTTCTTTATTACCAGCAACTTCAAACCTTTATGGCATTGATCACCATAGGAACTAAAGTTGAGAATAAGATCTTGAGAGACACCTAGTATCAAGGGATGTCTCAAGATTTAGCAGAAGGTGCTAAGGTGGGATGAGGAAAGAGACCTGAGACTAATATGATAGGTATGGTCCAACAATCATCACCAAACACTTCATCCTCCTAGTCATTTGTATTACAGTCAGATGATCCCCAAAAAGGCTCCCTACCCGAGAAGACAGGTCATGGAGTTAGGAATGCCTTTGACCTTAGTGTATGAGAAGTTGAAGAAGCAAGGCTTTTTGGGGACCATACCTCCGAGAGTAGTCAGTAACCCTCCTCCAGCTTGCTATAAGGATTATGAGTACTGTGCTTACCACACTCAAAAGGGGCACACCATTGAAAGATGTTTGAGCCTACAGCATGCAATCCAGGATTTTGTGGACAATGGAACCATTGAGGTAAAATTAAGCAACCTCCTAATGTCAATACCAATCCACTCCTAGATCATGGTACGGTTAGTATATTGGAAGAGGAGTCAACAAAAAGTGACCCACTCAACTTATCAGACCAAGGATGCGCAAAGGCCATTTAAATGCTCGTACCTATAAAAAAATCATGGGGGAAAGAGCTAGAGTTAAGAATATCCCCAAGAAGGAAGAATCATCAAAAGAAGAATCGGAGTATGGAAACCAAGTACCCGCATTTCCCCCTTCATCACCAACTCCACCGGAAGAATCAACCACCTCATATCATCCTCCCTCGCCATCGTCCTCCTTCTCACTATACTACCCGAGATCAAGAACTCCATCATCATCTTACCACCCTTTATCTTCATCAGAATACCCCACCTCCTATCCCCCATCATCATCTTATCATCCTCTATCCTCATCAGGATACCCTACTTCCTATATCACATCTCCTTCCTACCATCCCACATCATACCCCTTATCATCTCCAACCTAGTATCATTCCCTCAGATGGGTGAATGATCCAGAAGAAGGGTGGATAGGTGGATATGATTGGAAGGACATGCTAACATTATCAAATTCTCTGGAAGTGACTTTGTCGATAGGATCAGAAAATGTTTTGGAAGAGGATCAAGAGGTAGACCTTACAACCCTGATTTGGATGACCGTATCTCAAAAGGACACTCCTAAGGAAATTAAGGAAGTTACATATGACATCTTGAAGGTGGTAATGGTACTAGCTATCGGGGAACAAGTCAAAGAACATATATCCATGGTTCACATAGGGAGTGACACAAAAAATGATGAGCCTGGTATGGTTAAAATCCAAGCCAATGAAACAAAGTCTGATCCTATGGAGATTTTTTGATCCGTACATTCAAAATATTATGAGCATTTGGATACAGGGGAATTTGATGGCAATGAAGAATTGGATGAAGAGCCAGTGAGGGAGAGATTAGTGAAGAAGATGGTGATGATGACGATGGTGATGAGGAGGAAGATCTGAATGATAGTGATGACTTTGAACCTTGGAGCAATGATGAGGATGACGAGTCTGGCTATTATGTAGTAGGGGATCCAGAGGCATACTTAGTTTATGCCATAAGGGGAGATGACCCAGAGATCGATCGAACAGATGCTATTCGTTTGGCACTTTCAATAGAGGAAGATGATTCCGCCACTGATGCAGATAATGATGATGATCCAGAGTTGCTTTTCGAATGCGAAGTTAACTCTGTAGCAGAGCTTGAAGAACAGATGATTGATATTTATGGGCACTTAGATGCAATGAAGCTTCGTGTGGAGGAAATTGACTAAATGTTGGGTGAGGTAACCATCAGTGAATGTTACTATGCTGAGCAATTGGAAAGCCTCGGAGAAATAGGAGGAGAAGATACATTGAAAGAAGCAGTGGGTGCAGGATTCTAGCGTCTTTCAAACTCAGTCAAGAAATTGCAAGTCAGGGCCCTTGATATCTATGGAGGACATCGACTTCCTACCCCAAGCGGGGAGGGGGAATCTGAAGAAGAAGATGATCCCATGATTGGAATAATCACTATAATAGACAGTGGCGATGAGGATCAGTAACCTACAAAGATTGTTGGGAAGAAGCCTGCTAGTGTGATGGAGACTAGAAGTGGGAAAGATTACAAGGGCAAGGCCCTGGTGGTAGAGCAACCAAACAACAACAAGACCAGAACTCGTAGCTTAAGGAAGGAGCCTAAGAACCCATTTTGGCCCAACTCAAGAAGGCACAAGCCAACATTTCTATCTGGGGTTTGTTAATGGTATCCCCCTCACATCGACAGGTCGTTCTCAAATCCCTAACCAACATGCAGGTGCCTATTGAGACTGATCTAGTACAGCTCTCACAAATAGTAGGGGCAACATACACAGTGCAATCACTGATGTTCATAGAAGCAGAGTTACTAGCAAAAGAAGGACAGCACAATAGGGCCTTACCTATAGTGGTCGAATGTTTTGACAAGATTGTCCCACAAGTGCTCATCGATAATGGGACTGCTTTGAATGTCCTACCCTTGAGGTTAGAAAAGGTATCAATATGGAGGATATGAGGCCATCTAGCCAAATGATATGAGTATATGACGACACTACAAAGAAGGCCCTTGGTTCTTACTTAAGCAGTGTTAATCGGGCCAGTAAGGTTTAATGTGGATTTTCAGATTATTGACATACTGGCATCCTTTAACATGCTTCTAGGGAGGCTATGGTTGCACCAAGCAAAGGCAATATCCTCTAGCCTCCATCAGAAGGTGAAATTTATACATGAAGGGAAAGTGATCGCTGTAAATGGAGATCTTGAGATAGTCAATATTTTGGCTAACATTGAAAAGGGAGAAGAGCAAGATGATGAAGTCCAACTCAGTGGATTTGAGATCGAAGGAACTTGTGCGGTTCTCACCAAAGGGGCTCTCAAAGAAAACATCCTAGCCAATTATGAAGCCATGAGTACGGATCAAGTCCTTGTACGAGAATATTTACACATGGACTCCACTCAGAATCAAAACCAATTAAAAGAAGAGAGAGATTAAGTGGATTCCATGTGTAAATCAAACACCGTATGAGAATGATTCTCGTATGAGGATTTGATCCGCTCCCTGAAGCCATTTGGAGTCCCACAGTCAGTCGAATGATGAAGAATATGCAGTATTTCTCCAGAATGGGGTTGGGTAAATATCACTAGGGCATTCCAAAGATGCCTAATTTAGTGGTGAGTGAAGGAAGAAACGGTCTGGGATACTTTCCTCAGCCTCCAGGATCGGATAATGGAAATACCAGCAAGGAGCAAAAGGTATTAAGGACGACTAGGAAGATAGTTGTTTCTTAGTACCCCACTCTTAGTGGATACTTCGTAAAGGAGGGATAGAGCTTTCCCTTTTGTGGCAGTGTGGAACCATGGTTTGATGAGATGGCCGCCAGAATGCAACCAGGGTTTGAGGCATTCTTCCAAGATGAATTTAATTGGGTTACTCATGAGCTAGAACAACTGTAGATTAAGGAAGGAGATTGAGAGAGTTACATCACTGGAATGTCAGAGGTGGTGTTGATTGAAGATGATTTCTCCTCTGATAATCCAATAATGTCAATCCGACCTTAGGAAGCACCAAGACCTCGAATCCTCTTAAAAAGAGAGTGGGAAAGAAAAGTGAGACTAATCTGGTCTTTACCTCTCCCTGCTGATATGAAAAGCCATATCTCCCTCCTTCCTATGGGAAGAACACACACAGGAGTTACATAATCTCAAACCAAAGCCCTTCCAAAGGAGGAGTGTGTATGTCAAAGAAAGAAGAGCGCGAAGGATGATGGCTTGCATGTATTGTGCCTGGTTTAACTGCGATGGAAAATTCTGTGTTGGCAGTCAGAGTTGTGACCTAGGGGCTGGAATGGTTTCACATAATAGGATGGAAAGGCTAGACTACATTGAGAGAGGACTCAGCAATCTACATCGATTGTCACCTCTCAGGAAGTTCGGTTTCATAGAGCATGAAATTAGATAGTTCATTTTCTTAAGAAAATGACCAAAGGAAGAGAGTAGTCATGGAAACTCCGAAGATGTATCTATGATGATCCTGGAAGAAGAAGAGGATCCATCACCCCATCTTCTCATTCACCAGGCCAGGGAGCCACTTCTGAACTGGACAAGCATGGGGGAGAACTTCAAGTTTGCTCATAGTGCTGAGTCAACCAACCTGGATACACTAATAAAAGCATCAAGCCAATCATCGAGTCAGTTGTCAAATCTATTGTTGAGTCATCTGTTTATGATTATATGTCTATTTTTCCTTTTCAGGAGAGTCCAGAGTCCATACACTTCGAGTCTGTTACTCCTTCTTTCATCAATGAAATTTCTAATTCCAAGTACTACTTGCCTCCTTTTTTTGATGATGATCTTAATAAATATCATAACTTGATAAAACAATGCAAACTTAAGAAAGCACAATCCATCCATGAAGATAGCCGGGTTATTAATTTGGGAACCAACCAGTGCCCTCAAGAGGTGAAAATCGGTACCACCTTAAATGATCAAGAAACAGAACAGATGATCAGTCTTCTGAAGGAGGTTATAGAAGTCTTTACCTATTCCTATGGGAATATACTTGAGAGAGATTCTGATATTGTTCAACATCGTTTGACGACCTATCCCAGTGCAAATCCCGTCAAGCAAAAGCTTAGAAGAATGCGTCTAGAATGGAGCAAAAAGATCAGAGAAGAAGTCATGGAATAGTGGAATGCAGGTTTTTTACAAGTGTGAAGTACCCCCAATGGTTGGCCAACATAGTGCTAGTTCCCAAGAAAGATGGCAGGGTGCACATGCGTGTTGATTTCTGGGACCTCGACAAAGTGAGCCCAAAAGATGATTTCCCACTACCGCACATTGATGTGCTAGTCGACAACACAGCAGGGCATACCTTGCTATCATTCACGGATGGATTCTTAGGATACAACCAAGTGATCATGCACCCAGATGACCATGATAAAAAAACTTTTACCACTCTATGGGGAACTTATTGTTATAAGGTGATGCCCTTTAGATTGAAGACTGCCAAGATAACTTATCAAAGAGCAGCTATAGCTATCCTACATGACATGATGTACAAAGAGGTGGAAGTCTATGTGGACGACATAATAGTGAAGTCGGTAGACCGGCAGGGGCATGTTCTTGCACTGAGAAAGTTCTTCGAAAGGATCAAGAAGTATCAAATGAAGTTGAATCCTCAGAAATGTGTATTTGGGGTAATAGCAGGGAAACTGTTGGGATTCTTGGTAAGTGAAAGAGGCATCGAAGTTGACCCCATTGGTAATCCAAAAAATTCCTACACCTTGCACTAAGAAGGAGATACAGGGATTCTTGGGTCATATTCGGTACATCAGCAGGTTCATAGCTCAGTTGACTATGATCGGAGAACCAATCTTTAAGCTGCTAAGGAAGGATCAACCCACCAAGTGGAATGACCAGTGCCAACAAAATTTCTATAAGATAAAAGGATATCTTATGAACCCACCAGTGTTGACACCTCTGGTGGAGGGGGAATCACTTCTGTTGTACTTATCAGTTGGGGAGTATTCCATGGGCTCTTTACTAACTCAAAATAAGACAGAAAAAGGGGTAGAGCATGCCATATATTACCTCAGCAAGAAGTTCTTGGAATATGAGACACGATACACATCTCTAGAAAGAACTTGTGCTGCATTGATGTGGGCAACAAAGAGGCTGCAGCATTACATGATAACATATCTAGTACAGTTGATCTCAAGGATGGATCCAGTCAAGTACCTCTTTGAGAAATCGGCTCCCACAAGAAGGATGGCTTGATGACTGCTATTGTTGTTAGAATTTGACATCACCTATGTTGCCCAGAAGTCTATCAAGGGGCAAGTTATCATCGACCATTTTGTTACTGACCCTATAGAGAATGGAAGAATCTTGGATGATGCATTTCCAAATGAAGAAATCATAGCAATTGAAGAAAAAGATATAGTTGATGAATTGCATCTATATTTTGATGAAGCATCCAACTAGAAGGGATGTGGTGTAGGAATATTGCTTGTCACTCCAGATAGCCTTTATTTGTCTTCTTCATTCCACCTTGACTTCCCCGACACCAACAACATTGCTGAATATGAAGCTTTTGCCTTGGGACTAGAAATAACCCTAACGATAGGGGTAAAAAGGATCAAAGTGTATGGAGATTCAGCCATTGTCATCTGTTAGACACAAAGAAAGTGAAAGACTAGAGATAAGAAACTGAAACCATATCACAAGCATCTAGAAGAAGTGATTGGACACTTTGAGTAAATCTCATTTGAATACTTTCAAGGGGATAACAATCGATTTTTCGATGCCCTCGCAACCTTGGCTTCTATGGTAGAATGCAATCCTATTCCTAGTGGAATAAAGAAGCAAGCCCATTTACCAGAATATGGTGAACTCTTTCACCATAGATGGTCGGTCTTGGTTTGCGCACATAGTGGACTTCATCAGAGAAAGAAAGTATTCGGTTGAAGCTACAGATGGGGAAAAGAAGTTCCTAAGGAGATATGCCACCCAGTTCATTCTCCAAGGGGATTTTTTATATAAAAGGTCTTATGATGGGATACAATTGCTATGTGTGGATGAAGATCAAGCCAGAACAATCATGGAAGAAATTCACCAAGGTCTTTACAGGACACATACGAATGCCAAGATGCTAACTAAGAAGATTTTCAGATTAGGATACTACTAGAACACAATGGAAGCAATGTGTGGGTTTTGTCAAGAAATGCCATAAATGCCAGATATTCGCCAACATCATACACATCTCGCCAATAGACCTACACTCACTCAGTTCTCCTTGGCCATTCTCTACTTGGGGCATTGATGTCATGGGAAAGATTAACCCTAAAGCATCCAATGGACATGAATTCATCTTGGTGGCCATTGATTACTTCACCAAGTGGGTAGAAGCTCAGTCATATGCAGTCCTCACATCTGCCAAGGTGGTAAAGTTTATCCAAGAAAATATCATGTGTCAGTATGGAGTACCACAAGAGTTGATATCGGACCAAGGATCCCATTTATGGAGCAAAGCTGACAAAATCTGCACAAAGTTTGGCATCAAAAAGCATTGCTCTACCACCTATAGACCACAAACCAATGGGGCAGTGGAAGCAACTAACAAGAAGATCAAGGTCATCTTCCAGCAAATGGCTGAAACCCACAAGGATTGGGCTGACAAGTTGCCATTGGCCTTATGGGCATATCGAACTTCTATACGATCCTTGATAGGGGCAACTCCTTTTTCCTTAGTGTATAGAGTTGAGGCGGTGCTACTAGTAGAGATCCTAGTACCATCCTTAAGGGTACTTTTGGATAGCCATTATCTAAAGGAGAATGGGTGAAGGCTAGACATGATGAGCTCAACTTCTTAGATGAAAAGCATATGAAGGCCATGGATAATCTAAGAAAATATCAATTGAGGATGGCAAGAGCATTCAACAAGCATGTAAGGCCCCATCACATAGAAGAAGGTGAGTTGGTTCTCTAAGAACAAAGAGCCCCAATTCATAACCCAAGGAGAAAATTCAAGCCAAATTGGAGTTACCCATTCACTGTCAAAGAAATCCTGCCAGGCAAGGCTGTAAGACTTATAGACCTCAATGGCAAAGAAGTGTCCAGATTGGTCATGGATCAACTCAAGAGATACTATGTATGAAATAGGTGGACCACTTGAACTATGTTTGACCTGATTCTTCTTAAGGGATATGTAGGCAACTTGACATGTGCAAGTGCTGTCTCAATAGCCTCTGAGCAATTGGAAGGTTCACAGATTAATAATCAAGGTATCTAAAAGATCATAACTTGTGTCCCCCAAGAATCTCCACTTGGCATATCTGACCATTAGGTATCTATCATTCACCTGGGGTCCATCAAACTCTTGTCCAGAATCCGTTCCTCGAAAAAGGTCGTCGGTCGGCATTAGTAATCAAGGCCAGTTCCTTCCCCACCCTTGATTGGTAAAAAAAAAAAAAACTTGATGTAGCAGTGGGAAACCTTGGTAGAATCAATAATTAATGAGCAATACCTTGAGAAATTTAGCCCCAATTTATAATGATGGCAGGAAATGCCATGGACTCCTTGGATATGATATTGGGAAAGTGGACCTTACACATCAACATAGAAGCACCGGGGTTGCTAGAATCTATAAACATGACAATGCTTAGTTGGATCGGGCTTATAGAATTGCACCATAACCTACATCACTAGGTGCCTCAACATTGAGATGCTGATCTTCATTTGTTTCGGTTTGGGACCATTGAGATTTGCTCAACTCTGGAGGAATTTTGAGCCTGTATGCTATCTCCGCCTAAAGGCAAATTGATTCAACTATCTTTGAAGGATGACTATTTAGACGAGACTCGAAGCTTCTTCGGATGGGGAAAGGAGAAAATGAAACAGTTTGTCAGATATGGGAAGATTGATATTTTGAAGGTGGCTCAAATTTTCACCAAGAATTTTTCATTAGGAGAAATCCATCAGAAGAGATCGCAAGATGCTTATCTACTTTTTATGTTGGCTCGCTATGTTCTCTAAACTCCCGGATATGGTGCACCACTTTTTCTAATAGAGGTGGTAAAGCAGTTGAAGGAAGGAGGTGATATTGTACCCATAGTCCTTGTAGAGACACTCAAGGGGTTTGATGACATGAACCATAGCCACAAATTTGGAACCGATCATTATCAAGGAAATCCTGCTATTTTTTAACTTTGGTTACTTGAGAGACTGAAGCTGGTCAAGTTGCTAAATGAATGCCGACTTAGAGTTTCTCACTATCAAGATAAGAGGGAGGTCCCAGAATTCAATCTCATTAATGACTGGGAGGAATATCTACAAAGAAGAACCATGTAGGACATTAGGTGGAGGTGCCCATGGTGGCCCCAAGACAACTACTTAATGAGGACTCTGGGGTGCAACAACGTTAGGTTGATGGGTTTGACCCATACGTCCTTTTGTTTGCCCATATACATTGGTTGTCCTATGGACTAAAGTTGGGAGACCCGAAGGAGTTGGTAAATTTCTATCCACCTCAAGAATTATCTATCAAAATTGTTGCCCACCTATCCTGTCTCTGGACTCAAGGGTAGAATGTTTGTTTCCTTTTTCTTTATCAAGTGACGGGGTAATACTTGGACTTTTGCATTATTTTGGTTAGGAAATGAAAATTGAATCGTGGAATTAACCCCTGTTTTTGATTTAGATTCTCAAAATCTCACAAAAATAGAAATAAAATTTTGGTCCCTAAAATCAAATCTTCATTTCAGAAATAAAATTACAAAAAATGGCATACAAAATGAAAAACAGGAAAGATAATAACAAAAATAAAGAAAAAAAGATCTGTGTTTTTCCAAACTGTGTAGGAATGGCAAGAACAGAAGAAAAGTAAGGGGGGACGGCTCTAAGGGTCAGCTTCATCATGAGCTACCCCAATCCCATCACTCGGTCCGACAAGCTCATCCATTGAGACCATCGTATTGTTGTACTTCACTTGCAATGCCGTCAACTGGTCCTCCAAGCTACAAATCTGATTAGCCTGAGACTTGAGTTGTGCCTCCTGAAAAGTAAAGAAGGAGGTTAGGATAGTGACAATGTAGATAAAGTAGGCAAAAGAAAATAATCATACTGTGACCGGTGCCTTCTCGTCCTATCATACAGCTCCAAACATAAGCTGTAGTGCATGCGTCGGATCTCAGCATACCCTTCGGGGAGACCTGAGAAGAATTATATTAAAAAAGAAAAGGGAGGGGGATTTTAACTTACACAGTCATATGGAATCGGAAGGCCAATGGAAGCATCCCACTCCAAACTCCTCGGCAAATCTCTAGGGGCCAAAGAGTTGGCCACATTAGGATAAGTCCAAGAGGGGAACCCTGGCAATGGAGCAACAGCCAATTTTGTGGACTGGTCTACCCTCCATGGAAGATGACTCTGTAGCAGAAGAACTGGCAATGGCTGGCTGAAGCCGAGGGGGAAGAGGGTCATCTCTTTGGTTCTCCACTGTAATCATATCCAAGTAAGAATAAAGAAACTTTGGTTCAAAAAAGGAAAAAAAAGCAATAATAATTAGACACGTACCATGGGACCCTCAGGGGTTAAGGGCACACAGACAGTCTCTATGTCCAGAATGCAGTCGTAATCCCTCGCCATATCCAGGAAATCATCATCCCATACTCCCTCGGATAGCTCCTCTACCTCTCCCTCAGGAACATCCTCCAGGCAGTCCATAGTGGGAGGAGGAAGACAAGGAGGGACGCGGATCTCAAAGATCTACGTCTGACCACTGGGGAGTGAACCACTCTCCCAAGTACCAAGCCCTGCCCATATGGCCCTAGAATAAAACTCTTAGCCCAATCAAGAGCATGGCCCTCTCCAACTCATCTGGGTCGGAGAACTCAATCCTCAGGAAAGGTTTATAGTTCACCTGCATCAAACAAAAGACAAGGATTCTCAGTGGTAGATGGGCACAATGCAAAAAATAGCAGGAAAGCCTAAAGGGTTAAAAAGACTCACCATCACAACACCATTCAACAGAGACACAGGCAGAGTGTCCCTTGGGAAGAACTGACCGCCCCTCGTGAGGCGCTTGTTCCCTCATCTCCTAGATGCATGAAAGAAAAGCTCATGTGGACTACGGAGATCCGGGCACATGAACATCAAGTGCTCATAGACCCAAGGCTGGTTCAAGAGACCAAGCAATGAGTAAATCAAGCTACACCATCGGAAAGAGGAATAAAAAAGACAAAAGGCAGGAAGGTACCTAGACAATATAGTCTACCCCACAAATGCTACGATCCTCGTATGCCAGGTGATCAAGGATCCTCAACAGGTAAGCGTACGCCGCTCCACCCAATTAAGGGAGTTGATCCCATCGAAATCCTGGAGGAGGTGCGCCAAACGGATGTCCACATCACTGCGGGATTTGCTGAATAGACAGTGCACCATAACATAGAGGAGGAAGGAGCGCAGGCATTGGAGAGACTCGATAGGGTCTAATAAACCCTGCAAGGCCGTCCACCACTAGTCCTGTATGTCTGCCAATTGGATCATCCTATGAACCGTGTGGATGCTAGTCAAGGCAAAGAAGTCCTCCAGATCCAAGGTCTCTGGTAGTATAAGAGGTCGATCACCAATCAGTACCCTGGTCAAGGCATAGAAGCACAAGGGGGTAATCATCATCTTGCCCACTGGGAGATGGAATGAATGGGTACTCGACCACCTTCGCTCGACCATGACCCTCATCAGCTCAGAGTCCAACTTCTTGGTCTCCAACTCTGCCAACTAGGGCAAATAGGTATGACCAACCTTGCATCTCATCCCCACGAAAAGAACTTCATACCATTCCCGTACCTTATTTGGGAAACCATATATACCAAGGGTCAAGAAGCTACCCCTAGGGGGCACCTTAATAATAAATAAAAAGAATTAACAAAAGAATAAAAAATAAAAGAAAGAAAACATAAAGAGAAAAGTCAGAAAGACTCACCCACATGTCCCAGGCCACATTACAAATGTGGCCCTGCATACCCTGTTGCGTCTACCTTGTCCTATCTGCCCCCTTTGCCAACAAAGCCTTGTAACGTCTCGTCCCCATTAATCTTGCACAATATTGTCCTCTTTGGTCCACGGGCCTTAAGGCTTTAAAACATGTTGTGTGATATTAAGGAGGCTAGAGGATATTAACTAGCCCAGTAATCTCTCCCTAGGCGATGTGGGACTAAAGTTTGCACACTTTTACCGATCTCCTAAAGATACTTGCCATATTCTTGGTGGGGATACCTCACCGATCTCCCAAGCGGGTCTGGTACTTGCCATATTCTTGGGTGTCATAACTGCTCCCCTTTTGGCACAGCATCCCCACTGTGGCCCCATACGCTATTGGGGTCTGCTTTGATACCATTGTAATGCCCTGACCCTATTAACTTTGCACAATATTATCCTCTTTGGTCCATGGGCCTCAAGGCTTTAAAACGAGTTGTGCCATGTTAAGGAGGCTATAGGTGGCTCCGCGGGCCCCACCAAGCTCACGACCCCACAAATGAAATTTGAATATTCTATCCATTAAGTGATCATCCCGTGAGATCCTCAAATGATTGATCTCGCATTATCATCGACTCAAACGACCTGCGTGGAACCTTCTCCCACCTCGACTCCAAAATCCAAATTCAAAGTTTAGAAATCAAATTTCAAAACTTGAATTTCAAATTTCAAAGAAATTGAAAAGGTCAGAAAATCCCATCGGCCCAGGTGGCCCAAACTCATTGGATTGGCCCCAGGCAGCCCAAGCCCATTACCTTGGCCCCCGGGCGATCCAAGACCATTTGCATCAAGCCCAAGTGGCCCAAATCCATTTTACCAACACTAAGCATCTCAAGATGCTTGGTCTTATGGTTCGAGAGGCCAAAGACCAAACCCCGTACTAGCCCATGGAGACCTAGCCTAGGAAAATCAAGATATGTGTTTGCTAATATATTTTGCAAGGAGAGCTCAAATCCCAGCAAGATGATGGCTCAAGAACAAAATCAGATACTAACGCCTTTTGTAGGGAAGGCTCAAATCCCTCCAAATGATGATTCAAGAAACTAAATTTCAAGAACAGCATGAAAAAGGATTGCCGAACCAAAATCAAATTTTAAGAGTGGCATGAATTAGGGTTGCCGCTCAAATTTTAGGCAAATGCTAACGTCTTTTGTAGGATTGAAAGGGCTCAAATTTCTCTTCTATGATCGATGGCCTAGGTAAGACTCCAAAAACTTCGAGTAGTTAAAAGATATTACCTGCTGCATTTGTACCTCTGTCATCCTTAAGTAAGATGACGATAATACATGCTCTGGGTGATAAAATGTGGTTGTTCATTTCTTTGCCCTTCAGCTGTGGCATAGGCCTCGGCCAAAGAGGGGCATTTTATAAACACCCAATTTTGTCATCCTCCCCAACTATGATGACTCAACAATCATAGACATGGCCATCTGCTTCCAATCTACAGAGATGACAGTTAACTTAGATGGTTTAACCCTGAAATACCCCTTTCTATACCCATAAACCCTAGAAACCCTAGAATTGGCGAAAAGGGGGGGTTCGACTATGGCATGACATATACAAAGAAATTAGGTCTAAAGTGACTGTATGGATGGATAGTGCTCGGAATTACGATTCCAACGATATATGGTACGTCAAAATCCGACGTTGGATCTCCCGTTATCACCTCCAGAAAATGGAACCATCAGATCAAGATCTGGGAATATTCCAAGGAATATTCCTAGCAGGGCCGCCAAGCTGCTTATGTGGTCGTGAGGCTTCCTGCAAGGCCTAGGGCTCACAGGGGCATTAGACTCGCAAGGCCGCAAGGCTCATGGGGCTACAAGGCTACTCGTGGGGCTACAAGGCTACTCGTGGGGCCACGAGTTTTCTCACCCAAACCTCCAGAAATCACTCCTTGGGATCCAAAAAACTATAAATAGAGCACTATTTACCTCCCAAAAACACACTTAGTTGGTATACCTACCCCCTCCCTTGGGTGAGTGAATCCCATCTCCTCTTTGCCCTTGTTGGCCCCTCTCTTGCCCTTGTTGGCACCCCTCTAGCCCCTTCCCTTAGCTTGCCTAGCCCTTCTTTAGCCTTCTCTAGCGAAAGCTCTGCCGAATTGCTGCCCAAGCCTTAGCCTTTCAAGTAGCCTTCCCTAGCCAAAGCTCTGCCGAAGTATCACCCAAGCCTTAGCCTTCCAAGTAGCCCTTCCCTAAGCCAAAGCTTTGCCGAAGTGCCGCCCAAACTTTAGCCTTTCCTTAGTCTTCCCTAGCCGAAGCTCTGCCGAAATTCCACTAAAGTCTTAGCCTTTTACCACATTTTCCTAGCCAAAGCTCTGCTGAAATACTAGTCCAAGAATTAGTTTTCCCTAGCCGAAGCTCTGCCAAAATTCTACCAGACTACTAGCTCGGGAATCACTCTTCCCTAGCCGAACCTTTGTCCAAATACCAGAAAGATCATCGTAGTCTACATCTCTAAAGAAAGGAAGTTGGAGGTCAAGACCACCTTCCCCTGAGCTGGGAGAATTCATTAGAAAGTCCATATCCATGCCAGTCAGGGCCCACCCTCTTAACTCGAAATAGGGGTTAAGATCAGATATAATCACTCACCCAAATTAGCAGAATGTAGATTGTTTATTTACCTTGTTTTAGTGTACATGTGTAATTACCTTTTTTTTTTTAGTGCATATATGCGTTATACTTTATCCGTGCATACAACATAGAAATGATTGTGGACAATGTTCCTTCTTAAGCATCTAGTAGTTAGATCGGTTAATTCGGGTAGATTGGGTGCCTAACACCTTCCCAATTCTATAACCTAACATGTGCCCTATTCTCTGAACCATACCAACTTCTGGGTCCTTTTCTTAGGAATCGGGCCTACCCCGAGTCTTGGGCCCATAATCCTAGGTGGTGACTCCAAACCCCTTTTGTATGATCCCAATCCCCTTTATTGGACCATCATCACCCAAGAGGGTATACCTCCGAACCACTCCTCTCAAGAGAGAGATACAGAGTGGAGCCCAGCGGAATAGCCCCCCACATATCTCCGAGCGGTGATGCGGTGGTATGGGGCCCGTGGAGGCACACACAGGAAGAGAAAGATATATAGAGAGAAAAGAGGAGAGAGGGCCGAACAAGGATCTTTCCGGCCGCTACCCTCACAGTGTGAGAGATCAATAATGTGCTCTTCCTAGTACTTTGAGGAAGCATTTTTAGCTTGAGATCCCTGCAATATCATGGGTAAAAACTAACAACCAAATAAGTAAGAACAAAAATAGGAACAAACAATAACTACATTTAAACAAATTGATAATAGAAAAACTGTATTTTTCTTAAATAAAAGTGCTACTACTAGAAGTCCAAGCAACAAAATGGTATGTGTCATGGTGGAGCTGAAACAGAGAACATAATGAATTGGGACTATGCTCTTGTGGAAATGAGGTTGTTTCAAGAGAGGGGGTGCTTGAATTTATATTGAGTGAAATTTTGCAGTATAAAACAACAGAAAAGGGTAGAAATTTCTGTTTATTCTTTAAACAGAAAAATATATTATGTAATTTCCCAATTTCCTCTATGAAAAAGTGAAAAAACATTTCTTTTATTAATACCATTAAGGAAACATTCGACTACCTTTCAACCCTCAATTTTCTCGATACTAAAGTTATCACTAAGTTTTAAATCATTCTCATGAGCCCGGTTTTCTTATTTATATTTCTTCTATGGCTAGGTCTTTGAGTAAATCTATATATTGTGTGTCACACCCCGTTCTCACTGAACCGGGCCAGTGACCGGGTTAACACCGGTTAACCCAAACCTGCCAGGATCATCAAATACTGTATTCCACCACAGCATACACACAACTAATATAAGCTCATCAGATCAGCGGAAGACTAAGTTTTACCTGTGAATAATCCCATAATACTTGATACCCGAATGGTGATACAATAATTATATACATGTGGGCCCGAAGGCATGATATTTGCACAATAAAAGTACAATTCATATATCAAGTATGTAAAGGAAATCATCAAAATAATCAAAGTACATAGCTCGGCTCGGCAACAAAGGCTAGAGCTCAGCTCGGCATCAAGGGTTGAGCCCATCTCGGCATCACATGGTAGAGCTCAGCTCAGCCTCAGAAGTGGAGCTCAGCACGGCCTCAAAGGTGGAGCTCAGCTTGGCCTCAGAACTGTTGTCCCGCAGCACAACTCTCGCACGAGCAGTCAGCACCGTGCTCTAACTCCTCAGGGGTCCACCAGTCCTCTTCAGGAAACTCGACTGTGAGACCCACCCTGTGCTCCTCAGATGTATGACCTACAAAATCATCTAAAAAGGGGGTGTACACGTGGGATGAGCTCACTAGCTCAGTAAGTGGTAAGATGGACCACACAGCAGTCCACACATCAAAACACATCATATGCACTACATGCTATGCAATACATTTTAAATCACATCCACCTAAGCAACATTACTAAGTCCTTAGTTTTAGTGCTACTACAGCCACAGTGCACGTATACTCCGGGTACGAGCCGCGAACTCCCTCCCGCGATACGCCCATAGGGCTGTCGGAGAAGGCCCACCGTGAGTACTCGAAAAAGTAAAGACAATGCCGTCCACCGGCTCTCAACAAAAATGTAAATGACTGAAAATAAAGGTGCTGACTCCAGCAATTTAAAAGCAGTACAATTGGCCCTCTTGAATGTACCACGGGGGTTACCGGATGTCCTACATGACCAGCCGGGCATTATGTCTAACCGCCACAGTGACTCGACGACCTGACCACTGCTTTCCCCCAAATGATAACCCAACACCTTAACCCCTGTTGGGAAGGATCGTAGCACGGGATGATGAAAATCCTAATACCGCATTCTCCTATATGACAATAGTATGATTGCATAGTGCCTCCGTGTCCTATTCCACGGGCCACCAATGTACTCGTCTCCAAGCCAACTACGGCATCTAGTCTATCAATGCAACATGCACAATGATATCCACATTCAACATATAAACATCTCATTCAATTGGCATTTGGAAAGTAAACATAGCACACATGCATAACAATGTGAAGAATGACTAATCTACATAGCATATTCATGATGGCATGACTACACTAGATGCAATTAAATGAATGCCAAACAATGCCTTGAAACAAGGCCAAACATCCTCTCCCCACTTACTTGTAGTGTACAAGGATTGCCGTTTGGTACGGGTGAGATCCAGTGCGAATCAGGTAGGATTTGTTGAACCTAACATAATTGAGCGGGGTTAGTACTCCACCATTTTAGAATCAAAATTAACACGATCCGATGACAAAATCATGTTTAGAATGTTAAAAGAAGGTCACAGGTCCAATTTGGGTTTAATCGGACATAAGGATCACCTTCGGGGCCAAACTGGTGGGTCAGACAGGTGGGCTGTCTGGCCCACCGGTTTGGATCGACGGGTAGGGGCCCACCGGTAGGGCCCACCGGTTCCACCAGTCGATTGGGCCAGGGGCCCCTGCTAGAATCGGCGGGTAGGGTGGCCCGCCGGTTGGGCCCGAAGCCCCCCTGCCCTCTCAGGTGGGTGCCCACAGGCGGGTAGGGGCCCACCGGTTGCACCCACCGGTCTTGGCGGGAAAACTACCGTTTCTTCCCAACTTCCTCCATTCTTTGGGGATTCAAATGGGGCTTTTTTCCACCCATTCTTCACACCTTCAAGGTCTTATAGGATGGCTCTAACCTAGATCTAGGTTAGATTCAAGGGATGGGAAACCATCTTACCTTCTTTGCTCAAGAACAACTTCAAACCCTCCAAATCACTTCAAACTCACAATGCTTCTTCCACTTTGTCACTACCTCTTCAAATCCTTCAAGATCAACACATAAATCATCTATTAAACCTTAGATTCATCATTTCAAAGGGGATTTACAAGATCTCAAGAAACCCTACTCGAATCAAGGGTTTTAAGTTTGGGTATGGTGAATGTTCAAAGAACCCAACTTTTCTTACCTCTAAATGTAGATCTAGAGTTGAAGATCACTCTTCTAGCTCTGGAATGGGAAGATCAAGCTTCGGCGCCGCTGAAATCCTTCTCTTCTTCCTCTTCCTTCTCTTCCCTTCTTCTTCCCTTTCTTTTCTCTCTCCTCTTTACTCTTCTCACCAACGTACGGGTGTCATAAATGAAAGAAAAGAAAATCATAATGCTATATATATAATTCCTAAATAAGTTAATAGTACACATGGATGGGTCACTCAGGTGGGTGGGTGCACCCACCTGTCCACCCACCTGAGGGCCAAAACTTGGGATTTTGACAGAGATCGGGCCTGGCGTGAACCCCACCCCTGGCATACGATGTAGCATACGTATATACCTTAAAATACGTCTATAATACCTGCTTTATCCGCACATGGCCTTATGGTAGGTGCATGTACACGGCTTGGGCCCTCCCGTCTCTTCTGGCACTGGCTCGGACTTGTCGGGCCAGCCGGTGTTTAAGGTCACCCTTGCCATCATAGCCCATAAGGAACCCGCTCTAACTCCCTCTGGTTCAGTTCCTGTGTAGTTAAACCGATTCAACCGCGAAATCAGACCAGGTTTAAGAAGCAGGGTATTACATTACCCCCCCTTCTGAAAAATTTCATCCTCGAAATTACGTACCTGGTTGATAAAAAAGATGAGGGTACTTGGCTTGCATTTCATCCTCTACCTCCCAAGATGCTTCTTCAAGAGAATGATCCGCCCATCGCACCTTTACATAGGAAATGGAGCGGTTGCGAAGGGTTTTCACCTTCCGGTCCAAAATTTCAGCTGGCTGTTCTGTATAGGTCATATCAGCTTCTAGGTACTCTGGTTCCACGGGTACTACATGAGATGGATCATGCACGTATCTCTTCAGCATGGACACATGGAATACATTGTGTACATCCCGAAGTGAAGGTGGCAGAGCAAGCATGTAGGCTACTGAGCCAACCCGGGATAAGATCTCAAATGGTCCAATGTATCTTGGGCTCAACTTCCCCTTTCTGTGAAACCTTTGCAACCCTTTAGTAGGATTGAGAAATACCTTTTCTCCTGGCTAAAATTCAATGTCTTTTCTGCGGGTGTCCGCATAGCTCTTTTGACGGGACTGAGCTGCTTTAATCCGTTCTCTAACAATGTCAACCTTGTCACAAGTCATTTGTATCATCTCAGGTCCTAACATTCGACGTTCACCTACCTCATCCCAATACAAAGGAGTTTTGCATTTTCTGCCATATAACGCCTCATATGGAGCCATCCCAATTGTAGCTTGGTAACTGTTGTTATATGCAAACTCCATAAGAGGTATATATTCTTCCCAACTGCCACTCATCTCCATTGTACATGCCCTGAGCATGTCCTCTAATATCTGTATGGTTCGCTCTGACTGACCTTCGGTCTGTGGGTGAAAAGCAGTACTCACATTCAATTGTGAACCCAAGGCACGCTGTAAGCTTTTCCAAAATCTGAAAGTGAACCTTGGGTCCCTATCTGAAACAATGCTCACTGGCACTCCATGTAAGCGCACTATGTTGTCCATGTAAAGTTGTGCTAGTTTGGCCATGGAGAACTTGGTCTTGATGGGAATGAAATGAGCAGTCTTGGTAAGCCGATCCACGATCACCCATATCTCATCCATTCCCTTAGGTGTACTTGGTAGTCCAGTGATGAAGTCCATTGTAATCCTTTCCCACTTCCATTCTGGTACTGGGAGTGGCTAAAGAGTACCATAAGGTCGATGCCTCTCAGCTTTTACTTTCTGGCAGGTAAGACAAGTCGCCACATACAGAGCTATGGTGACTTTCATGTTTGGCCACCAGTAACTTTGTTTGAGGTCTTTGTACATCTTGGTACTTCCTGGGTGAAGTGAGTACTCGGAGCTATGTGCTTCTCGCACTATCTTGTCTTGTATATCCAAATCATCGGCTACACACAATCTGTCTCGAAACATCAATGCCCCATCACTGGCTAAAGCAAAATCTGAGTCGTTCATTGTTTGATCTTGAACCTTAATTCTGATCTACTGCAATTCAGGATCCAAAGGTTGCTTCATTATTACCTCTTGCCTAATTGCCGGATGCACCTGTAGAGCCGTCAAGGATACAGTCAACCATTTAAGGTTTTCTGGTTGAGGTTCAAGCTCTAAGGTTGCCCCTTCATATAAGAGGGTTTCATCTATTAGCATCGCCTCTTGCACTAGTGGGGGGACTAACTGCTAAGTATGAGAGCGACACAGTCTGTGTCTTCCGACTCAATGCATTTGCCACTACATTAGCCTTGCCGGGATGATACTGAATGTCGCAGTCATAATCCTTCATGAGTTCAAGCCATCTTCTCTGTCTCATGTTCAAATCCTTCTGGGTGAAGAAGTACTTCAGGCTTTTGTGATCACTATATATCTCACATTTCTCCCCATACAAATAATGTCGCCAGATCTTAAAGGCAAAAATGACTGCAGCTAGTTCCAAGTCATGAGTGGGGTAATTCTTCTCATACTCCTTTAGTTGTCGGGATGCATACGCTATTACCTTACCGCGTTGCATGAGAACACAACCCAAACCAACTTTGGAAGCATCGGTATAGACTGTCATTCCACCTGTGCCTTCAAGAATAGTGAGCACAAGGGCAGTCACCAACCTATCTTTTAATTCCTGGAAGCTCTTCTCACATTCCTCTACCCAGTCGAATTTCACACCCTTTTTAGTCAACTTGGTCATTGGTGCTGAGATCCGAGAAAAATTCTCAATGAAGAGCCAGTAATATCCAGCCAAACCCAAGAAGCTTCTAATTTCAGTAACATTCTTGGGGCTTTCCCATTCCACTACTGCTTTTACCTTATCAGGATCTACTTCGATTCCGGCCTTAGACACTACGTGCCCCAGGAATCCAACTTGTTCAAGCCAGAATTCACACTTGCTGTACTTGGCAAACAACTGTTGATCTCTCAACCTCTGTAACACCATTCTCAAGTGTTGAATGTGCTCCTCTTCGTTCTTGGAGTAGATCAAGATGTCATTAATAAAAACAATTACCCATTTATCGAGCACATCCTAAAATACTCAATTAATTAGATCCATGAATGCTGCCGGTGCATTGGTTAACCCAAAAGATAACACTAGGAACTCATAGTGGCCGTATCGAGACCTAAATGTTGTTTTGGGTATATCACTGCTCTTTTATCTTGAGCCGATAATAGCCGGACCGAAGGTCTATCTTTGAAAATACTCTGGCTCCCTACAACTGGTCAAATAGATCATCAATACGTGGCAATGGATACCGGTTCTTAATGGTTAGCTTATTTAATTCCCGGTAATCGATGCACATACGCAAACTGCCATCCTTCTTCTTGACAAACAACACCGGGGCACCCCAAGGTGAAACACTTGGGCGAATAAACCCCTTTTCCAATAGTTCCTGCAACTGCATCTGCAACTCCTTCAATTCAGCTGGTGCCATCCTGTATAGAGCCTTAGATTCTGGAGCTGCTCCAGGAGTCAAGTTTATGGCAAACTCCAACTCTCTATCAGGTGGTAAATACATCAGATCATCTAGGAAAACGTCAGGAAACTCTTTAACCACCTTTACCTCTTCTAGATGTGTAATCCTTGCATGAACATCAAGTACCGATGCCAAGTAACCCTGACATCCATTTTCTAGCAATTTTACCGCTTAAAGAGCAGAGACAAGGACCTTCCTCACCCTTTTCATTGTATCTGCTCGGTATATCAATTCTTTCCCTTCGTCATCTGTCACCCTAATCAGCTTTTCAGCACAGATCACATTAGCTCGATGAGCCGACAACCAATCCATACCCAATATAACATCAAAATTCTGCATATTAAACTTAATGAGTTGCGCATCAAGATTCTTCCCACTAATTTCCACTGGGCACGGCCCATACACTTCCTTCAACTGTGCAACTTTACTAGTAGGCATACTAACAATCATTCCATGGTCTAGGATCCTGGGTGACATCCCAAGTTTCTCTACAAATCTCTTAGATGCGAATGAATGAGTAGCTCCTGAATCGAATAAAACATAGGCTGGTATTCCTGATATGGGTAGGATACCTAGTATAACAATGCATATAATTTCAGCAGGTCATCAATATTAATCATAATGAATTTCTTAATTTAAAATGTACCTGCTACTACTTCTGTACTGGCCTCAGCTTCCTCGGCTGATAGAGCATACATCCTTCCCTGCGGTTGATTCCCCCGAGCTAAGGGAGGTCGGATCGCAGAGGGCTGACTGGAGGGCAAGGCTGGTATGGCCCGACAGTCTTTTGTATAATGCCCATAAGAATGGCAGTTGAAGCAACGAATCTGAGACGTCAAAACTGGGGCAGGGCCCCTCTGCACTTGACCCATTGCAGATGGAGGTCGAGGTGGCCTTGGAGCTGTAGGTGCCACACTAGTGTTCGGGCGAAAAGAGGTGGAACCCGAACCACCAACTGGTCTAGGAGGGTAGCCAGATGGCCTATAGGGCTGTCTATAAATAGGCCCAGAACTGTACGATCCATGGTATGCCTTGGAGGAATTTCCCATATCTGAAAATGGGTTTGTTCTCTTCCACAGTCTAGGGGTGAGGGACTGTTCTCCCTTTTGCTTATCCTCCATGGTCCTGGCCTTTTGCACAATCTGGCCATATTCGGTCAAATCTAAGACCTCAAGTACAGACCCAATAGATGCTTTTAGGCCTTTTAGGAACCTTGCTGCCTTCTCTTCAGCTGTCCTCATATGCCTTGGGGCAAAATGGAACAAACTCTCGAATTGTTGTTGGTACTCAAGGACAGTCTTACCTCCTTGAGTTAAGGCCATGAACTCAGTCTCCTTGTGGTCTCTGAAGCTGCGTGGATAATGGTTGTCCAAGAACAACTCCTTGAACTGCTCCCAAGTGGGTTCTGGATGGGCAGCCAGCAATATGGGCTTGGAGGCTTGCCACCAAGAATTTGCCTCTTTCTTGAGTTGTAACCTAGCACAAATGAGTTTCTGTGCATCCGTGCACTCAAGCACCTCAAATATCTTCTCTAGTTCTTGGATCCATTGGTCCGGTTCCAGAGGATCACTCCCCACCTTAGAGAATACAGGTGGTAAGTTCCTCTTGAATGACTCCACTACCTTTGACGTATTATTCATCGGCAGAAAGTTAGGAGCATAAGCCGGATAGTAAGTGTCACACCCCGTTCACACTGAACCGGAGCGGTGACCGAGTTAACACCGGTTAACCCAAACCTGCGAGGATCATCAGATACTGTATTCCACCACAGCATACGCACAACTAATATAAGTTCATCAGATCAGCGAAAGACTAAGTTTTACCTGTGAATAAATCCCATATACTTGATACCCGAATTGTGATACAATAATTATATACATGTGGGCCCGAAGGCATGATATTTACACAATAAAAGTACAATTCATATAT
>NC_056563.1:15665383-15749164 GCF_013358625.1 Macadamia integrifolia | reverse complement strand
TCCTTCTCTTCCTTTCTTCTTCCCTTTCTTTTCTCTCTCCTCTTTACTATCCTCACCAACGTACGGGTGTCATAAATGGAAAGAAAAGAAAATTATAAAGCCTTATATACTATTCCTAATTAAGTGAATAGTGCTCTTGGATGGGTCACTCAGGTGGGTGCACCCACCTGTCCTACCCACCTGAGAACCAAGGCTTGGGATTTTGACCGGGTTCGGACCTCGGTGCGAACCCCACCCCAGGCATACGATGTAGCATACGTATATACCTTAAAATACGGATATAATACCTGTTTTATCCGTACATAGCCTTATGGTAGGTGCACGTACACGGTTTGGGCACTCCCGTCTCTTTTGGCACTGGTTCGGACTTGTCGGGCCAGCCGGTGTTTAAGGTCACCCGTGCCATCATAGCCCATAAGGAACCTGCTCTAATTTCCTCTGGCTCGGTTCCTGCATGTTTAAATCGGTTCAACCACGAAATCAGACCGGGTTTAAGAAGCAGGGTATTACAGTAAGAGTATGGAGGAGGTATCCCATACTGAGGAATATTGAATGGTGGAATAGGAGGTGTACCTCCCCCTTGTGGTCCCGTACCAGACCCTACAGGCGGGTTCTGTGGAGTAAGTACCCGGGGAGGTTGACCCGGTTGAGAAAAGTCCAACTGTTGCTGGATAGCAGTCATAAATGCTTGCTATTGCTGAAGCATTTGTTGCTGAAAAGCCTGTTGGGACTGGTGAATTATAGTAGCAATACCTCCTGGTGTAATGACCGGTGGAGGGTCTGGGAGTGTAGTCATAGGTGGGTCCCCATGTGCCCCACCCTGACCAAGGGTCTCTGGAGGTAGTGGAGGTGAGGTTTGCCCCACAGAGCGGGACCCCCTGGGATTTTGTGGTCGACCGATCGGACGAGGACCTCACGAGGTACCTCGGGCATTACTACCAGATATAGTACGTACCATCGTATCCTTGTACCTGGAACATATCACACACCATATTGGTTAAACACCAGAGAATTGATTTCGGCACACAATTATATGCCATCACATAAGGTATTGTAGTGTATGATTGTCCACAATAAATCGTAACTTAATTTCCAAGATACAGGGCCAATGCCCCAACAGGTACGTCAATGGTCCCACTTGACTATAACACATTAATATAGGAATAATATCAATAATGAGAATCAACGTAATCATGCTAGGAGGAGAGAAGGGAAAAAAGAATCTTCAAAATTTCCCAATTTTCACAACCGGTGGGCTGCACCGACGGGTAGGGGCTCGCCGGTCGAGCCCGTCGGTCCTAGTGCCTCAAACCGGCGGGTGGCACAGGTGGGTAGGGGCCCGCAGGACGGACCCGCCTGTCCTGCCCGAGTAAAAACACGAACAGGGCCTGTAGGGCCCTGTTCTGTCTTGTCTCTTCCCCAACTCCTTTCTCTCTCTCCCTCTCTTCCTTGGGCAATCTTGGAGGTCTCCTCAGTGCTTCTACTCGCGAGTCTACTCATCAACTCGGCGCTTTTGAGAAGATTCAACTCTCCCTCCTTCAAGTAAGTTTCTTCTTCTCTTTTCTCAGAATTTTCCTTTTGGGGTAAAATGCATGTGTAGGCTTTAATCTAGGCTTTCCTTCCACCTTTCTTTCCATAGTATAGCATTTCCATATGATTGTGATGTTTCTACTGTGGTCATTTGTAGTTTATTAGGATTTTATCTCCTCATTTGGAGAAAACCCCAAATCGTGCCCTAGGTTTCCAAATTTGGGGATTTCTTAAATTTTCGATCCTTTTCTCCAATTGATGATTCCTTTGTGATGCACTACACTTGCTTTATGATTAGCATGCAATGGATTTCATGAATTGTCCATTATACTTGGAATCCCCATGTATTTCCATGAAAAACCCCTCTTTTTGTATTGGTTTCCTTGATTTTCATCACATACTTGCATCTGTGGACCTCCATTTTCTATTTGGGTATGTTTTTGTACATTCATGATCCTGCTACCATGGCATCTCGTTCTAGACCTGGGGTTTCAAGCTTTTACTCCATTGTGAATGAGTTTGCGCATTTCAATTGAATCCTCCCATTTACATATGCTCCTTGCTGTTATTTTACTGTTTTGGCATGTTTCCCTGCTTTGTCTCCTACCGTGCATCATATCCCTTAGCTCCCTATCATTTCTAGCTTGTCGCCATTCCCATTTTTTTGCGAGTATTTGGGTTTTGGGTTTCCCTTCTTTTTCTGTTGTCATTTTCCTTTCTGTACTCACCCTATTTTCTTTTCTTCTTGCCAGGATGTCATCTCGCACCGGCAAGGGACCATCTTCCTCTGGCGTTCGACGTAAGACGATCGCTTCTAAGCGGAAGAGTGCGGAGACCAGCTCTTCAGCTCCTCACACAGGGAGACCCGGACCTGCCCGGTCTGACCCTACAGACTATGATGAGGAGCACTTCCTTAGTGCAGAGGCAGCAGCCAACTGGCCTATCTTCCTGAAGAGGTCGGTGATGATGGAGAAGACCGTGGTAGTCGACGACTTCCACAAGGCTCAGCTTCAGGAGAGGTTCTCAGCACTGGACTGGGATTCTATCC
Source organism: Macadamia integrifolia (assembly GCF_013358625.1). Lineage (NCBI taxonomy): Eukaryota > Viridiplantae > Streptophyta > Magnoliopsida > Proteales > Proteaceae > Macadamia > Macadamia integrifolia. Next base: position 15,746,586 of record NC_056563.1, on the reverse strand, counting down.
TTCACGTAGACCGACCATGCTACGAGCAGCTAGTTCGTCGGTTCTACTGCAACTTGGAGGTGTCGTATCCGTACGGGGAGTTCACCATAAGCAGCTTGGTGAAGGGGGTAGACATCCAGCTGACGGTGGGTACCTTGGCCAGCATCTTGGGTATATCGGCGGCTGGGCACCGATACTATAGTCCTCCCAGGAGTAAGCCTCTGGGACCATTCATGAGTTTGGAGACGCCGAACTTCATTTACGAGACTATCTGCGGCAGCAGCACCCATCCGGAGTCCGAGACGTCCTTCTACCCCAAGGTTCATTTATTTTCTCGGTTGGTCCAGTTCAACCTGCTCCCCAGAGGAGGTCATCGGAACCAGGTGGGTTTCATGGTGGCCTTCATCGTTTTCTGCATCTTCACGGCCGCAGAGGGAGGCGGTGAGCACTTATGCCTTCCGTACATCATCCTTAGGACGATGGAGCATCACACTTCCCACCCTGAGGATGGAGGATTCCCCTATGGCAGGATCCTCACCGGGATCTTTGAGTTCTTCGGGGTGGAACTGAGCGGCGAGGAGGGGAAGACTCCGGCTGATAGGTTCGACAGGAGTAACCTCCTGAGGATGGGTCTCCATACCCTCATGGATACACCCCCGAGATCAGGAGCTTAGAGAGGTAGGGGTAGGAGGGCTGCCCCTATGGAGGATGTCCCAATGGAGGAGGAGTCCAGCGGGGAGGATGAGGACTACGTTCCTCAGGACGAGGAGGAGGATCTGGTGGGTGGTGGCATCCCTGAGGAGGTGCCTCAGGAGTCGAGAGGCCCTGGTCCTAGTTCCTCCAGAGCTGCAGCCTCACCACATAGAGCCCCACCACCTAAGGGTGGTGCATACGACTTCGAGGGCATGATGTCCTCCATGCGGGCCTTGCAGGATGGCCAGGTTCAGCTACTGAGACGGCTGGACGAGAGTGCCTTCAGGGAGGAACACATCTTACAGAGGCAGGCTACTTTGGAGAACTCCTTTCTCCAGCTAGGCCAGGACTTGAGCACCACGGCTAACGCCATGTCCGCTAACTTTGGCCGACTACGGAGGGCAGTCCGACTAGTGAACGCGAGGTTCGATTACTACGACCACCGCCTCGATGTCAACTCTAGGCCTCCGGCGAACGTGGTGATCATCGATAACGATGACGAGGACCAGTGAGGGCTTAGCTCACCCACACCAGCCGTTTATCTATTTTCCTTTTTTGTAGACCTTGTTGTACATTTCATTTCTTCTCATTCCTTGTATTTATACTGTAACTGGACTCATTGTGGAATAATATATTTTGATAGCGATTTTTTTGTGGTGCATTCATATGTGGAATACTTGTGTAGTTTAGTTGTGGTGTATTTTGCTTCTTGTGATCATTGTTATATCATATTATCTGTTGTTTATCAGGTATTTGTGTGTAAATTTTTGGAAATCCCATTTTACGTCGTTATGCTATCGAAATTTCGTCAAACTAGGACTCTATAGGTTATAACACCAACTTATTTACCTTTTATCTACACTCACGTATGCCATGAATGCAACATCTAGTGCAACCCTTTTTTATACTTTCTTTCTTTGGCTTTTAACTCCTTAAAGCTTTTACATTAACCCTACCCCATTTCCCTATTATAGAGTCTATGGGATTCTAATGGTATGCTGTGAGTGGAGCAGAGCATCATGCTCTGATACCACTGTTTGTCACACCCCGTTCTCACAGAACCGGGCCAGTGACCGGGTTAACACCGGTTAACCCAAACCTGCCAGGATCATCAGATACTGTATTCCACCACAGCATACATACAACTAATATAAGCTCATTAGATCAGTGGAAGACTAAGTTTTACCTGTGAATAATCCCATAATACTTGATACCCGAATGGTGATACAATAATTATATACATGTGGGCCCGAAGGCATGATATTTACACAATAAAAGTACAATTCATATATCAAGTATGTAAAGGAAATCATCAAAATAATCAAAGTACACAGCTCGGCTCAGAAACAAAGGCTAGAGCTCAGCTCGGCATCAAGGGTTGAGCCCAGCTCAGCATCACATGGTAGAGCTCAGCTCAGCCTTAGAAGTGGAGCTCAGCACGGCCTCAAAGGTGGAGCTTAGCTCGGCCTCAGAACTGCTGTCCCGCAGCACAACTCTCGCACGAGCAGTCAGTGCCGTGCTCTAACTCCTCAGGGGTCCACCAGTCCTCTTCAGGAAACTTAACTGTGGGACCCACCCCGTGCTCCTCAGATGTATGACCTGCAAAATCATCTAAAAAGGGGGTGTACACGTGGGATGAGCTCACTAGCTCAATAAGTGGTAAGATGGACCACACAGTAGTCCACACATCAAAACACATCATATGCACTACATGCTATGCAATACATTTTAAATCACATCCACCTAAGCAACATTACTAAGTCCTTGGTTTTAGTGCTACTACAGCCACAGTGCGCGTATACTCCGGGTATGAGCCGCGAACTCCCTCCCGCGATACGCCCATAGGGCTGTCGGAGAAGGCCTACCGTGAGTACTCAGAAAAGTAAAGACAATACCGTCCACCGGCTCTCAACAGAAATGTAAATGACTAAAAATAAAGGTGCTGACTCCAGCAATTTAAAATCAGTACGATTGGCCCTCTTGAATGTACCACGAGGGTTGCCGACTGTCCTACATGACCCGCCGGGCATTATGTCTAACCGCCACAGTGACCCGACGACCCGACCACTGCTTCCCCCCAAATGATAACCCAACACCTTAACCCCTGTTGGGAAGGGTCGTAGCACGGGATGGTGAAAATCCTAATACCGCATGCTCCTATATGATAATAGTATGATTGCATAGTGCCTCCGTGTTCCATTCCGCGGGCCACCAATGCACTCGTCTCCAAGCCGACTACGGCATCTAGTCTATCAATGCAATATGCACAATGATATCCACATTCAACATATAAACATCTCATTCAATTGGCATTTGGAAAATAAACATAGTACACATGCATAACAATGTGAGGAATGACTAATCTACATAGCATATTCATGATGGCATGACTACACTAGATGCAATTAAATGAATGCCAAACAATGCCTTGAAACAAGGTCAAACATCCTCTCCCCACTTACTTGTAGTGTACAATGATTCCCATTCGGTACGGATGAGATCCGGTGCGAATCGGGTAGGATTTGGTGAACCTAACATAATTGAGCGGGGTTAGTCCTCCACCATTTTAGAATCAAAATTAACACGATCCGATGACAAAATCATGTTTAGAATGTTAAAATAAGGTCACACGTCCGATTTGGGTTCAATCGGACATAAGGATCACCTTCGGGGCCACACGGGTGGGTCAGATAGGTGGGCTGTCTAGCCCACCAGTCCTACCCACCGGTTTGGACCGACGGGTAGGGGCCCGCCAGTTCCACCCGCCGATTGGGCCAAGGGCCCCTGCTAGGACCGGCGGGTAGGGTGGCCCACCGGTTGGCCTGCCGGTTGGGCCCGCCGGTTGTGCCCAAAGCCCCCTTGCCCTCTCAGGTGGGTGCCCACAGGCGGGTAGGGGCCCACCGGTTGCACCCACCGGTCTTGACGGAAAAACTACCGTTTCTTCCCAACTTCCTCCATTCTTTGGGAATTCAAATGGGGCTTTTTCCCACCCATTCTTCACACCTTCAAGGTCTTATAGGATCGCTCTAACCTAGATCTAGGTTAGATTCAAGGGATGGGAAACCATCTTACCTTCTTTGCTCAAGAACAACTTCAAACCCTCCAAATCGCTTCAAACTCACAATGCTTCTTCCACCTTGTCACTACCTCTTCAAATCCTTCAAGATCAACACATAAATCATCTATTAAACCTTAGATTCATCATTTCAAAGTGGATTTACAAGATCTCAAGAAACCCTACTCGAATCAAGGGTTTTAAGCTTGGGTATGGTGAATGTTCAAAGAACCCAACTTTGCTTACCTCTAAATGTAGATCTAGAGTTGAAGATCACTCTTCCGGCTCCGGAATGGGAAGATCAAGCTTTGACGCCGCTGAAATCCTTCTCTTCTTCCTCTTCCTTCTCTTCCCTTCTTCTTCCCTTTCTTTTCTCTCTCCTCTTTACTCTTCTCACCAACGTACGGGTCTCATAAATGAAAGAAAAGAAAATCATAATGCTATATATATAATTCCTAAATAAGTGAATGGTGCACATGGATGGGTCACTCAGGTGGGTGGGTGCACCCACCTGTCCGCCCACTTGAGGGCCAAAACTTGGGATTTTGACAGAGATCGGGCCTGGCGCGAACCCCACCCCTGGCATACGATGTAGCATACGGATATACCTTAAAATACGGCTATAATACCTGCTTTATCCGTACATGGCCTTATGGTAGGTGCATGTACACGGCTTGGGCACTCCCGTCTCTTCTGGCACTGGCTCGGACTTGTCGGGCCAGCCGGTGTTTAAGGTCACCCTTGCCATCATAGCCCATAAGGAACCCGCTCTAACTCCCTCTGGTTCGGTTCCTGCATAGTTAAACCGGTTCAACCGCGAAATCAGACCGGGTTTAAGAAGCAGGGTATTACATTGTGTCTATGGGAAAAACTTAGATAAGCAAAGGGGATCAATTTGGGAGGTGGATAGTGGTGTAGAGAGTTTTTTTAAGTATAATGAAAATCTCTAATTCTCTTGGTTGGATATAGGCAATCTTTCTAAACCACAATAAATTTCTTAAGTTGTGTGTGATTGTTTGCTTAGGTTCTTCCTTGTAATTGTGCATTTGTCCCCAACAAAGAGAACCCAATCATTGATGTTCTCCACCTCTACCTTGAAGACAACCCTCAACAATAAGAAGAAGAAGAAGAAGAAAACAACAACAACAAATTCAACAACTATCTGCCAAATAATTCCAATACCTTTCTATTCAAATAGTTGGAGAGAAAACTCAATCATATAGTAATTGCGTACTCTAAGTTGCAGCATATGAATTGTGATCAGGAGATCATATTCCATAGTTCAACACCCACTAAGAATTGTCCATCAAGTGCTTCAAAGGCAATGTCTGAGGATAAAAATGTTCACTATAGACAAGAACATTGTTCTTATCTATAGTGATTTTTTTTCTATTCAAACTACTAATTTGGTTAGCGAGAGCATAAATGAAGGGAACCGGATAATTTTGGTATTCCAAATCTTGAGGGGAATAAGGGAGGTAATTTGAAGCAGGTGTGGCTAACAAAGTAAGAAATTTTCCTTCAATCAATTAATCTCTTTTTTTCTATCAAAAAATATAATAAAATAAAATAAGGGAGAGAATTCTCTAAAAGGTAGTGTGTCCCCCACTAGTTCAAGAGTCAATTGGAGCACTAGTAGAAGCATCAACAAGGGTGGAATTTTTGCCTTTCGTGAGAGGCAAGGTGATCATTTTACCCCTCACTATGTTTTGGTGTAGGGGCCATACTACCTTTTGGCTTCTTTTTTCCATAAAATAATATCCTCGCTTTCTCTAACAATTTTAAAGTATTAATAGAAGATGAGGAAAAGTCAAATTAGTTTAAATCAATTTGCTTAATTAGGCAAAAGGGTCTTATAAAACTAAAACATAGAATTGTGATGTGGTGATTCCAAGTTGTATAATGGAGTGTAGTTTGGATTGGTTGTTCATCATATTTTTTACAATTATACTCATTAAAAAAATAATAAAGTATGACATACATAATCCAAAGTGCCATGTACTCAACATGTGTTTTCTTGCCTGATAAGGTGGTTTGTAAACGAAAATAAGAAAAGGCGTCTAAGAAAGTACATTCAACTTAATTTTTGTGACAAGCCTAACCTACAAAAAATTGGGATGCTAGAAATTTCCTTGAAACATAACACATCAATCAAAAAGTTGATCTCCTAAATTTAGTAAAGAATATTTCTTTTAATGAGAAACCTAAGCCATATGTTTTAAGTCAAAATTACCTCCCATAAGGTTGGCTCTAGGAACAATTCAAATTCTTGCTCTAGAAACTAATTTTGAGACTTTCTTATTAGGATGCATGACCATGGAAGGAAAACTTTGAAAGGACGAGAAACTCAGAAATTTAATCATAGTGAGAATTGGTACGAAAAATTTAGATATAAAAAAATAACATGATTGTTATTCAAGGAATGCATTAGACAAATTAAGATATATAATGTAGCAACAAGCCAAAAGTTCTTTTTCAAAGCTTAATGTGAAAAGTTTTTTCATCGGCTAGCTCTAGAGGGTGGTAGCTCTATGCTGACATTAAGTTTGGTTATATTAAATGGTGGTGTAGAAATTTTGGCTGTATGGATACATAAAAATGGTCTAAGGTTAGCTACATATCAAATTATAGAATGATTCAAGCATATACCCTCTTACGTGTTAAAATATTCACTTTTATTTTAGTATTGCATTTTACCTCTAATTAGTTATAACTTTACATGTGAGGGGAAGAACTTGGGCTTTACTTGTCCACAAAATTGCAGCTCTATCCAATGTGTTATGTGGCCAATATATATTTGTACATGGAGGTCTAAAAATATTGTTGGACTACTGAAACTTGTCCATAGGTTTATAGGCATGCATGAAGAATTTCTTTATTAATAAGAATGCACCTCTATTTAATGCAGAGACTTTGTTCCTTGGTCAATATATCAAAGATGGAGAAATCTCTGGCCTTACTTAAGCTCCATTGATTGGAAGATTACTCATTGCCATCGTGAGGTTAATTTAGCTGCTGATTTCTTGGCTAAAATGGCTGCAAAATATGATGCGACAAATCCAGTGTCTGTGTGGCCCCCCTTTGATGTTTATGGAGCTGGAAATGGATGTGAATAAACGTCCCCGTTTCAGATTCATGTAGCTGTGCTCTCTGTCTCTGGGTCTATCGCAAATGGCTCCATTCCTTTTTATTTGTTGACTTTTTCTTCCATTGTATCATATTTTTTCCTCTTTAATATAATACGAATCTTTTAGGAAAAAAAAAAATGCAGCCTGCTTACATTTGAATATTCAAAACTCATTTAGCCTTTCAAAAGCTAGGAACTACATCTTTGAGTATACTCCTTAACAAGCTTTGAAAATGATGAGGACTTGTTCTCTAGCAATTTTGCTGGGGGATCATACTCCACTATAAGGCCTGCTTAAGAAAATAGAACATATATTAATTTTATTCAATAAGCACTATAAAATGATGAGAAGGCACATCATCATGTATACTAAGTACTAGCTACTGACCATTATCAAGAAGGAGGACCATATCAATATCAAGTATTGATGTTATCCTATGTGCAATTATGATTAAAGTAGACCATGAGAAGTGTTGTCTAAGTGTTTGTTGAACTAGATAGTCAGTTGCACTATCCACTGATGCAGTGGCTTCATCGAGTACTAACACTTTGCTCTTTTTGAGTAATACCCTTCCTAAACTGACTAGTTGTCTTTGGCCCATGCTCCAATTCTCTCCATTTTCAGTCACTGTGACAACCAACCATATAAAAATAGGTTATTATCTAATATCATATGAAAATGGGTTAACTATTCAGTATCTTATTTAAATTAACTTTTCTTCTTCTACTTTTGGTTGGAAAAGAGGTTTGGGGGCTGGTAGTACAGTTGTGCATTAGAAATTAGGTATATAATACAATAATAATTTTCAAGGATTGCGCACTTGTGCATAGATAAATTGATGTTTAGCAACTTTGATATAAACTATAAAATGAGTATAAGAAGAAACCAACCTGCAGAATCAAGCTTTTTTTCCTTCTTTCTAACTGCATCACCAAGTTGGCATTTATCTAAAGCCTAAGAAAACAAAAAATTCGTATCAACTTACCACATTGCTTGATTATTCAAGATGCTATAGAATTGATTATTAATCATGAGCTGAGCAAGAAATAAAAATGAACAAGCAAAGCAATGCCAAGTGAAAATAGAAATCTTGGAATAATAACATACACTTTCCACGTCTCAACTAAGAGAATATCTTAAGCCAACCTTGGCTAAAAGATGATCCGATGCTTCCAATGAAATGATTTCAATATCTCAGAAATTTAAAAAATTTAACAAAAACAAAAGAGATGACCATAAGGGAGAAGTTCATACAGAAACATGTCTGAACCAGTCCGATGTGTTTGTTTTGCATGTGAATCATCAATAAAAAGAAGATATGTCCATCCTAACTTTGTCACTGATTAAGATTACTCATCTGATAAAAGAAACTCACCTCCCAGATTTGTTCGTCAGTGTACTCTTCAAGCGGATCAAGATTATTTCTTAGAGTCCCCTCAAACATTGTTGGTTCTTGTGGGATGATGCTCAATCTTGACCGCAAGTTATGAAGTCCAATCTTGGAGATGTTGACACCATCTATCCAAATTTGACCAGTTACAGGTTCAAGCATACGAAATAAAGCTTGTACGAGAGTTGATTTACCACTTCCTGTTCGTCCAACAATACCGATCTTCATCCCTCCAGGGAAAACACATGTGAGGTTTCGCAAGACAAGAGGAAGGTGTGGGGCATACCGGACCTACAACATATTAAATAATCAAATCATAAAGCTTAGTAGCATTCAATAAGAGAGAAATTTTCTAGAAACAACAAGCTTTAGAGGATCTATTCCATAAAATTGAGAAATAAGTAGGGAGAAAATGACTTAAGGAATCTAGCTTGAGGATTACCTGCAAATCAATAATATCAACTTTTCCTTGTGATGGCCATTCACGATCTGGCCCATTGTCTTCCACCGACAGTGGGGGTTCACTAGGGATGTTAGAATATTGTAGTATTCTCTCAATAGATATAATTTTATTCTCAAGTATACTAAAATCCCACACGACTCCTTGCATACTGAAATCAAGCCCATATGTGACTGCTAAACCCATAGCACCTTTAGGAGAAAAAATAAATAAAAAATCATGATTTCATGTGAGCAATCAATAACGGTTGCCTTAAATGATGATTTTATAAGATTAGAAGTTCAAATTTTTACCAGGACTAAGTAACCCCTTCGGCATTGAGATCAAGAAAACCAAAGAGATGGCATATGTGATGGATGCCAACATATCCATACGAAAGCATAACCACTCCATGGCACCAGAGAAATGAAATTTGGGCCGAATATACCCATCCACCAACTTGAAGTTAGTATCAATAAACATCTCTTCTTGATCGAAGCATCTAATTGTGGTTGAACCTAAACTAGATTCAGTGAAATGTTGTATAATTGGAGCATGCGATACTCCAGCCAGTCGTGATAGTTCTCGTGCTGCAGATATGTAGTATTTCTACAAGACAATGTTTATACTAAAGAAAATTACACATATAAAAAATTGATATAATGACTATATATTATGTAAGAGAGTGATAGGGTTTTTTTTTTTTTTTTTCTAAAATAATGTATTTCTTAATGTGAGTTGTTTATGTTTGTATGGTTAGTAGTGACACCATGATCATTGATAAAATTGGAGGAAAATATTATATTCTATTTTATTTAATTCAATTCTTTTTTAAACAAGTATTGTCTTTTTAGTAGAAGTTGATTGAGTTATGGAATAATTTTTCCTGTGCTGGTAGGAAAATAATGGGACAGTCCATATGTGACCCCTCACTCCCCACCTATCTGCTATCCCCCACTATTGTACAGTCTTGATGCCCCATGGTAAATGGAGTTTAGGAAAACTTGGTCCTTGAGTTATACATATTACTTGTTGTTGACTATATCCCAAAATTTCTATTCCCAAATTCAATATTATAAAATTACTAAACAAGAATGTAATTGTATCCAAAATTTTTCTTTCTGCCAAGGTTTTATAACTTTGAAGTCAATTAATAACCACAAGTGTAAAACACATAAAATGTGCAATTTAATGTAAAAATACAGCATAGTGCAGCCTAGATAGTTCACTTAGGTTAAGTGCAATGGGATCCGGCTCCTCTCCAATCAATGGGTTGCCCAATTAGTTCCCAATTAGCTATCTAATGCTAGGAGGTGTTGGACATGCATCCCAACACATGGGCGCACTTCCCAGGTCTGCCCATCCGACGAAAGTCTAATTGGGCAGCCCAGTGGAGAGAATATTTTTCCAATTGCAATGCTTTTGCATGCTTATAATAAAGTATGTAGCCCACATGCTTCACTTAGTGAAAAAAAAAAGGATGTGAAGGAAATGTGGAAAAAAATAAGTGGAAAAAAGGCAATGTTTCTTCAAGAACTCGTTACAGAGCTGATTGGAGAAAAAATATCCATGTAGTTGGCCCTATATAGTTGGGATAAGTCTGAATTAAATTGGTTAATGAAAGATGGAAAGAAAGATGGAGCTGAAGGAGAATAAGATTTTGCCATTTTCGATTACTTAATTAATAATGCAGCACCGGTTCCTAAGTGGTCTAGCTAGATAGGTTTCTCTTCAGTAGACAAATATATGCCATATGCAATTCCATTAAGGCTCAAATCTTGTTGACATGGATTGTCTAAATCACCACCTTATCCATCTATTAAGTTTGAGCCTTGATTAATTGAGAATTTTCAACTTTTGTGACTTTGGATATGTTCAGTGTAGCCCTTGAAAATGCATGGGTGTGAAAATCCAAATAAGGGAGATATACAATGGAGATTGGGTCCAAAACATGACACTTGACTAATTCAAATGGAAAACTATCCAATGGACTGTTCGACTAAAGCATCCCTCCACATGATCCGAAATTAGTGGATCACTAGGACAAGGCTCTTAGTTCTTATAATTGACATTTCCCCTAATCCTCAATATTCAACTATTGAGAATTATTTATTAATTTACCATTTAATAACTTAAAATATTTTATCAATTTATCATTTTCAAATTATCTGCTGATATATTTTCATATTAATCAACTAATTTATTATATAACTGGTGCAAGAGGAAGAAACCATTTATTATTTGTTAACTTTTGTTATTTATTTAGTTATTTTTAGTATCAGGTCAATGCTCCCAACAAAACTAGTAAGACATTATTATTTATAGCCATATATATCTATAATATCTTATGCATATCAAAACACAACCAAATCTTTTTAGGTTGTACTTTGCACTTTGTCAACATTGGCCTTTTTAGGTCTTTGTTATTTTCCAAACAACTTTAGTAAGCAAAATGCTACAATTTTGCTTTAGTTTACATGAAAATATGTGATTGAAAAATGGATTTCTTTCGTATATTCTTTATAAATTTAAAATGAATATGAACGTATAAATCATCACTTTCCTTTCCACTCCAAAAATGTATACATCTGGTGGAATAAAAAATTAGAATTCTTTATCATGAACCAACATGAATTCTAACCAATTAAATATGGGGAAATTATGGTTGAGCTTGATTTAAAATTTAATCATAAAAGTGAAAGTGGCTATAGAAAATTACCAGGTAGTAGATGCATGTAACCACCATTGGAATAAAAACCAGTAACATTTTCCACGCAACCTGTGACATTACCGCAGCAGTTCCAAGGAATCTAATAATTGAGATAAGAAGTTCTTCAATTTGACATGGAATAGAGGTATCAACTGCACTTTGATCTATGGATACCTAAAAGAAAACTAAGTATATTAAAATCTATTATAGTGATCAAATAAGATCATCTACATCCCAAGAGTAAATAAACATATTTACTTACTCGATTTAGAATCCTTCCACTTGGAGTCGAATCAAAAAAGGACATTGGAGCACGAAAAATGCACAAATGCATTTTTTTGAAGAGAATAGTGGATGTCTTGTATCCAACTATTACAATGAACATGGATCTTATGAGTACACAAAGAGAACTTCCAAGGATCAAAGAAACATAAACAAAGAATAGAGTGGATCCTTTAACATCGGGTCTCACATCCTCCGAAATAGGAGTGGCCGACACCATCCAGTAATTACTAGTTATTAGAAGAAACTGAAAAAGAATTTGTGCAAGCACTATCAATGGTACAAATGCCCCCTTATATGCAGCGGTAAGATACTTCCAGTAGACTGAAAAGCTAACTCCACCCTTTTCTCTCATTTCTTCTTGGACAAGTTGTCCTTCTGGCTCAACCAATTTTTCTGTTTTGTAATTTTTTGTTTCCCCTCCCTCATCATCTTGAATAAACTTCTCATAACATAACATATTAACATCTTTCTCACCATTGATTAAGTTATCCAAATTAACTCCACGTTCTTCATAATTAAGGTCAGCTAAAGCTTTTTGATGTGCACCCACTAATTTCTTAAATTCAGTTCCTGACTTTAGGATTTCTTCATACTTTCCTGCTTGAGTAATTATTCCATCTCTCAAAACCTATCACACAAGGGAAGGTAAATAATCAGTCTCAAACTAGGTTGAGGAACTTGAAATTGGAAAATAAATGTGGCATATTCTCACCAAGATAAGATCAGCAGAACGCAAAAACTCTATTTGGTGGGTAACATAAATTACTGTTTTTGACTCCAAAATTCCCAACAAACATTCCTGTCACAAAAGGTTAAGATATTCATATTTTAGGCACTAAAAAAGAATATTTTTTTAATTAATAAAGCAATAAGGTTATACATATGATTATAATTATTTTTCATAATAATAAATAACATCAATTTTATACAATAACATGCATCTCTCAATATTATGTGTCAGTAAGTCTTGTCTAGTTTGACAACGATTATTGCACTCTTTTTAGATCAAAAGTTTTTGTTTGGTGAACAAAATGAGATTTAAAGCTTCAAGATATATTTATGTAGGAAAGCTTTAAGAGTAAACTTAAAAAAGAAATTACCTTAAATAGATGAGTTCCTGTGTGAGCATCCACAGCACTAAAAGGATCATCAAGTAAATAAATATCAGCATCATGATACAAAGCACGTGCAATTTGGATTCTTTGCTTTTGTCCACCACTCAAGTTGATTCCCCTCTCCCCTATGATAGTCTGATCCCCAAAGGCACACAATTGTAAGTCTTTCTTTAATGAACATGCTTGAAGGATCATCTCATACCTTTCCTTGTCCATCTCATTGCCAAATAATATATTGTCTATTATCTTGCCACTCTGTATCCAAGGTGATTGTGAAACATAGGCTTTCGTCCCATTCAATTTAATGGCTCCAGAAACCTTTGACATTTCACCCAATATACATGAAAGTAGGCTTGACTTTCCTGAACCAACTGAACCACAAACAGCCACTCTCATACCATGGTACACTTGTAAATTAAGATCTTTTAATATAAGCTTATGAGAATGATGGTCCCAAGAGAAATTTCCATTGACTATCTCAACTGCAACTTTGGTACAGTCTTTTCAAATTTCTTGTACTATATTAGGATGGATGTCATCGAGGTTGAGGAAAGAGACTATCCTAATGAGGGAAACTTTAGTCTGAATTACCATGGAGATTGTGTCTGGGAGATTATAAATGGACGACTTCAATATCTCAAATACTGCAAGTGCAGATAGAATATTCCCTGATTCTAGAGAAATTCCCATAAGTATACAGAACCCAAAAGTAATCGTGGATACAAACATAGGAGAAGACAAGTAGATGAAGGCAGTCATAGCTGATGTATAAAGTAAATTTTTTAACCTTCTTATTTCAAAATTTCTGAGCTCAATTATCTTAGCCAAAAACTTAATATCCCAACCTTGGAGCTTCAGAATCCTCATGTTCCTCAAAGCCTCAGATGTTGCCTTCATCCTTCGATCCTTTGAATCCATCAATTGCCCCTGAAATTTCTCTTGTAGCTTTCCCAATGGAATATTTGCCAACATCAAAATTATTGTAGCAACAAATGCTGCAAGTGAAGCAAGCCCAAGTCTCTTATACAAGATTAACAAAGCAAGAACAATCTGAACAGGAACCCTCCATATATCGTGCAAGTACCAACTAAAAAATCCAGTCCTCTCAACATCAACGCTCATCAAATTAATGCTTTCTCCACAAGTGTGACCTTGCTTTGATTGGCTTGAAAGCTTGAGACCCTTCTTATAGATTATTGCGAACAAGGCAACACGGACCCTCAAAGCCATTTTTCGTAATTGAAAGGATAAGTGCCTCTCTGAGAGGCACGTAATGAGCTTTGAAAGAAAGAAAATAAACACCAGCCCATAGCCTTTATATTTTAGATGATGAGGACTATTGAGATATTGAATAAAGGCAACAATAAAATATGGTCCAACATAAGAAGATAATGTACATACAATGGAAAATAGAGCTGTCCATATAATTTCTTTCCAAGTTGAGAGAATCAATGCTTTAACCAACTTGAGTGTGCTTACCCGACCACCATTACCATTGCCATTACTATCAGATTCAAGTTTATTTATAAAATGAGTAAAGACCACATTGGCACTATCACCACTGACAAGCTGAGGAACATCTTCAAGGTTCAGTGTTTTTCTATACCCAAGTGCAAGCAAAGGACCCATCCAAGAAAAAGTAATAATACTAAGAAGATTGGCATTTGCATAAGGAGTTATGCTATCACCATTGACTCTTGATCCTTGTCTATCATCACCATTGTTTTTACTAGAACCATTTTTCAAAAGTGACTCCAAAATATGGATATTTTCATCTTCTCGCTCTTCACCAAATAACACAACATAAAAAATGAACAAACTAGCAATAATGGATGCAGCATCAGAGACCCATAGCGACAATGGTAAGGATAAATGTTTCCAATACAAAACTATATGTATAATAAGATACAAAAAAGACATTAAGAAGTAGAATGTCCACCAAATCCTTAGTATAATGGGGAACCTGTGTTCACTTGAATGAGAAAACTTGATGTGCAAGTAAGCAGAGATCGCAAGCCAAGTGAGTGTTTTGAATGCAAAATCCAATGGAACAACAAGCTTTAGATCAGACCAACCATTTCTACACCCAGAGAGGAAGTTTATAATAAATAGGAGCAGATCATAGAATGAGAGACCCATGCAAGATATAAGGGTTAACCAATAGTATAAAAAATACGTATTCTTCAGCGTTAGTTTTGAATTTTCAAGGGTAGATTTTTCCTGTCTCTTGCAAGGCCAAGAAATTGATAAAACTAATAAAAAAATTAGGTGTGAAGAAGCAGAAAACCCGTGCAGGAAAATGGTAGTAGAAGATTGTGAAAAGAAGATCCAAATATCCGTATCACTCTCTGATTCTTCAAAACCTTCCATATTTGCTAATTTTCTTTTCTTCTATTTGTAATTTGGTGGCTTAGTTCAAGCAGGTCCAATACAAGTATTAACAACTTTACCACATTGTAAATTCAGGTAGGCACATTCGCAAAAATATTGTGGAAAATCTAGCATCTAAAGTGCAACTATTTCAACTTTATGCATTCCAAGAAAGACTTAGACCGATATCGAAGTCTCAATATCATCTTTAGAGTAGTTGAACCTGTAAGTGAACAAAGACAATTATAAAGATCAAGAGAATTGGTAACATTTTATATTAAAATCAAGAACGGATGAAGTTGAAGTTTTATATGATTTAGTCCACACTCAATTAAGAACATTCATAGAGAGAATAAAAACTTAGTAATATAAAATGAAATAAACCAACAAATATTAAAGGCGTGTAAAGGCAATGAACATTCATATCCTGAGAACACCAAGCAATGCATTACAATGTATTGTTGCAAAATTATAACCCAAGGGGGTAGCGCAGTTGGTGAGCAACGAACTTGGTACAAGACGTAAACTTAGACATCCTAAGTTCGACTTCCACAGGAACACCTTGGGCCATTCACATGAAGGTGTTTAGTGCTTTTCATTGCTTTCAGTGAAAGTTGAATGATTCTCATTTAACCTCGGTATGATTCGGTCCATGCGGTTGTGGGGTTACTATGGGCCTATGGGACTAGTCAAGCCAAAGGCCTGGATACCCGTCATTAGCAAAAAAAAATTATTGTTGCAAAATAAAACTACAGCTGCATACTTAACCTATGAATAGAACTACCAAATGTTGACCTACAAAATAAAGTATGACAATTTGAGCAGTTCCCGTTCTATGGTAGTGAAGGCAGTGATGAAAGATTTGGTTGAATATTTTTCTTTGGTATCGGTTAATATAAATTCCATGACTGATCTCCTAGTTTCAAGACTCTTGCAAGTGAAGATTGCTCCTTTAATCTCTAGGAGAATTATAAAAGTGATATGGCATTGCCCCCTCAAGGGTTTTTCGAGCTCAATATTGATGGCTGCTCATTAGGAAATCCATGGCATTCAAGAGCTAAGGGTATATTACGAGAAAGAAACAGAATGCTTTACAAATTATGAAGGAATTGTGACAAATACAAAACTTACAGCATTTTTTGCTGGAGTTAAACATATGGAGTGGTATGGGTGAGGAAGCGAGTTCTGGGTCAGGTGAGTGCTCTGAAACTGAAGCCAAAGAGCACTCCGAACAGGCATCTAACGCTAAGGCATCTCCGGTCATAGCAGACTGCCTAGTTCCTCCCTCCACCGCTTCTCTTGGCCTCCAGCGAGATGGTCATTTCTCTTAGCACACCTCTGTTGCGAGAGATGGGATTGTTACCCGGGCAGCCCGACGTGGAAGGCGTCCAGGTACTGTTTGTGGGCGTATGGTTTCAGCATCTACATTTCCCTCGTCTTCTAGACCTGTTCATAAATCAAAGAATAAGAAGGGACGGACGTTGTGGATTCGGTTATCTCCTCCATTCCTGGTCAAATCTCTGTGGTTCTTCTTGATGTGACCACTATTGATGCTGCAGTTGAAAGATTGAAACAATCCATCGTGCCTGCTAGGGGTGGCATGCGGAAGGAAAAATCAGGTGGTTGGACAAGCAGGTCTGACACTCTGGGATCTTCTAAATGTTAATTATGGCATTATTCTTCTGGAATGTTCGAGGGGTTAGGAAGGCCACTGCTCCTAAGGCCTTAAGTCTTTTTGTTCGAGAGTTTTTGCCAGATGTTCTTTGTGTGGCTGAGCCATGGTTGACGAAGCTAGTTTCCCAGTTATATTTTTCAATAAAATGGGATACACAACTGATATCATTCACAACAACCACTCTGATAAGCATCCGAATATTTGGGTTCTATGAGGTCCTCTCTGCAACATCCAAATATAATGAAAATTTCAGACCAGCATGTGACGATCATGGTGGAATGGGAAGGGCGAACTATAATGAATTCATTCATTCATACAAGTTGTTTTCGAGCGCAGAGGAGAGAGCTATGGGCTAATCTGGTGAGTTTTATTAGTCTTCACCTCCCTTGGGCTGTCATTGGAGATTTTAATGCTACCTTGTAGTCGCACAAGAAGAGAGGGTCGGGTCATTCCAATCTGGGATCAACTGCTGAATTTTAGAGAAATGTTGACACTTGTGACTTGATTTCAAATCCTTCTCAGGGGAAGAAGAATTTTATCTGGACACAATAGACAAAGAGGTAATGTGGCTGTAAATCTTGATTGTAGTTTTTATAATGAGGAATGGTTGAATTTCTGTCAAGATGATGCTCAAACGGGTCTCCAACGATCAGTTTCAACCATTCGCCCCTGCTGGAGCATTCTGAAGCAACCCCCAGGCCTCAAATGTTCCCTTCAGATTCCATAGATTCTGAAAGGTTACGTGGGATGGTGATGATAGGGCCTATCCTATTCTAAATCTCCGTCATAAGCTCAAGAACTTGAAGCCATCCCTGAAGGCTTGGGAGGAATGACCTGGAAGCTGTCTAGAATGACATTGAACTCCAAGGCGTGGATGATGATTTGTTCTTTAGGGAAGCGGATGCCAAAACAAAACTGCTAAAAGTAGAAGAGGACCATGAGAAGCTGTGGCCAGAAAAAGCTAGGTTAAAATGGATGAAAAGTAATGATCGCAGCTCCAAGTTCTTCCATTTATCCGTCAAGGTCAGAAGTGCAAAAAATATGATTTGTACTCTCAAAAGAAAAGACGGCACATCTGTATCAGGTCGCCAACAGTTAGCATCTTATATCTCAGGCTTGTATAAAGATTTTTATAGATCGACCCCCTTGTCTGAACACTTGCACTCCTTCAATGCATTCATAAGGAAATAAATGACATTGATTGCGCTATGCTTGAGTCTATTCCTTCAGTAGAGGAAATTAAGTAGATTGTTTGGGATCTCGACTAGGATGGCGCCCTAGCACCTGATGGCTTCCCTAGTGCATTTTTTAGAGTTAGCTAGGGTATAGTGGGTGATAGCTTCTACAGGGCTGTTAGGCAGTTCTTCCACTCTAAAAGAATTACATATGGCATAATAACAGTTTTTTTACTCTGATAGCCAAAGTTGAGGGAGCCCAATCGCTGGACAAATTCCACCCTGTCTACATGCATTTTTTTTTTCAAAGCCCTATCGAAAATCATAATTATTCAATTATCTGATCTCCTTCCCAGATTAGTGTTCGAAATGCAAGGAGCCTTCCAGAAGGGTAGGATCCTATCCTCTAGTGCAAAATTGGCTTCTGTATTGGTGAATTTTATGTACATTTTGGTGCGTGGAGGAGGCATGTGCATCAAGCTTGATGTGCATAAGGCTTTTGACGCTTTGTCTTGGAAACTCCTATTTTCAGTCCTTGAGAAGTTTGGGTTCTAAGACAAGTGGATTCAATGGTTTCACCAAATCTTAGTCTCTTCAACAATCGCAATCGTTTCAACGGAGGGCCGTTGGCTTCTTTGGAGTGGAGAGAGGCCTTTTCCAAGGTGACTTCTTTCCCCTCCTCTCTTCATCCTAGTAGGGGAGGTTTTGAGTAGGGGTATAAGAATGATGCTAGATTCCAGAAATTTAATGGCCCTTCCAGGTCCTAGAGGGGCTCAAGTTCTAACCACCTTCTGTTTGCCAATGATATCTTTATCTTCATGAATGCCTTTTCCAAGTATGTAAGAAGCTAAGCACTTTTCTTATGAAGTATCAAGAGTTCTTATGTCAAAAAGTTAACTTGGAGAAAAACAAGCTTTTCTTTGGCAATATTGCTCCTCATAGCAGGCATTTTTTCTCTAATATTTGGGAATCCCAATTTTCTCTTTGCCAACTCGTTACCTTGGAGTGGAGATTTTCAAAGGCCGAGTTTTAAAGATTAGGAGGCTTCCCCTTATGGATAAAATTAAATCTCATCTTCAGGGGTGGAGTGATAAAATTTTATCCATGGAGGAGACGGTGGAACTTCTTTGTTCTGTGATAGTGGGGATGCCTATTCACAACTTTGCAATGCATTGCTAACCAACAAATGTTATCAAGATGGTTAAGCATTGCATGGGTAGTTTTATTTGGATAGGTTCTATTGACTCTGACATGAAAATCACTGTCAAATGGGAGAATGTGTGCAGGCCAAAAAATGAAGGAGGGCTTGGAATTCGCCATCTTCAAGATGTGAATAAAGCTTGTCTCTATAAATTGGTTTGGCAAGTCAAGCATAAGACTTGATGATGGCCCGGTTCTTCCATGCTACATTTGTCAATCCTGATGATTCTATGAAGGGTGGCTATAAAAATTGCTTTGTATGGATGGGAATTAAGGTGTGACATTTTATTTATTCTAATGAGCAATGGTGATTAGGGATGGAGATAATATTTTATTTTGGTATGATAGGTGACTTGGCTCCTGTTCTATAGCCAATATTTCCTCTCTTTAATCCTCTCCGTTTCAAGGACATGACACAAGGGGTTGGAGCCTTCACTAAGGATGGCAAGTGGGTATTCCTCCCAATTATGTTATGTTTTATGAAAGGAATTCGTTATTCCGGTGCCCAAAACCCCGGCCTACTTTCAACTTTTGGACATAGGTAATGCAACCTAGGTGAAAACCACTAGTAACTTGTGGATTTATCCGGCTAATTATACAGAAGGCTACGAACCACTAAAGGAGTTAGGGTAAGTACTTTGCCATTGAAGAGAATTGCCTGAACCCTAATAGCATAATGCACCACAAAGGGGGCCCACACAGTGGAAATACCTTGGAAGGGACCCATTTAGCAAATGGCTTATGTTCTACACAGTTGTGACCGAATCAGCCTTCACTGGCTGATGACCATCCATCAGTGAACACCTTCCGATGAAGGTGCTTGTAATATTCCACCCCAAAGTTATCCCATGTAATTACCCCATGAGGTAAAGAGAGAAAATAAGGAAGAAAAAAAAAAATTAAAAGAAGAGAGTGGATTACGTGAGTAGGCTTTCCCTCACATTGATTTTGAAATTAAAGGAAAGAGGGAGGAAGGTGAGGTGGAACCCACCTGTTCCCTCACCTCCCTCATTTATTGATAAAAAAAAAAAAAAAAACAAAAAAGTAAAAGAAATGAGAGAGAGAGAGAGAGGGCTGAGTAAAAGGCGGACCGGACCCTCTATGTTTTAGAAAAATTAAATACTACTACTACTAATAACAACAACAACAACAACAACAACAACAATAATAATAATAATAATAATAAGTAGTAGTAGTAGTAGTAGTACTAATAATAATAAATTAACGAAAGAGAAAATTAAGTCGATAGAGAGAGTATACAAGAAAGAGAATGATAAAGGATGAAGGTAGGTTTAATTGAATAAAAGGCATTCAGTTATATAGAAATTTAATTCACTAGTTATGCACTAATTGAAATGCTAAGGGAGAAAAATAAAAATCTACAAGAAAGAAGGGAAAGAAAAAAAGGAAAGAGAAGAAGGAACAAAAGGAAAAGAAAACAAGAGTCGGATGGAACTACGAGAAGGAGATGGTAAAGAGACTGAGAGCCAGGAAGTGAGATGAGGAAGCAGTGATTAAGGAAGGTTTGTGTACAGGTAGCTGTACCCGGTGTAAGTGGACTACGCCATGATTCACCTGATATGCATGAGATTCTCTATAATATATATATATATATGTATTTTCATGTATGAAAAGTAATTTTAAAACACAATTCATGAAAGAGATTTTAAGCATAGTTTCATGTCCGCCAAGAAATGTGGAGGTGAGACCTTAGGTCAAGATACTACCTAGATCCTTTGAGCTCAAGAGCAAGATAAGGGAGAGGAGTTGAGATAGGTCAATAAACTACCCGGAGAGGTGATATGAACAAGAGATTTTAACATATTATGAAAGATGTTTTTATGCATAGGAAAAATATGATAGTATAAATAATGTATGATTGTTCTAAGTGTGGTTATACCATGTTCCATCTTACCGAGCTAATTTCCTTTAGCTCACCCCACTATAGTTTCTTGTCTCATAGATCAGGTGTGGCTTGGCACAGAGGAAAGGTCAATTGAGGAGAATTGAGAAAATGTATTTTTGGAGGATTAAATATATTTTATTGTATTTGGTACATAGGGTACATGATGTGTATGATTTGATTTATGGAGATTTGATTTGTATATTTGAGTTTGATAGATTTTATATATATTTAATGAAATTGATCAAAGTGCGCAGCAAAAGCGCGGTGGGTCCCTTGACTAGTAAGAAAAATAGTAGAGGTGGGTCTTGGATTAGTTGAGTAAAGTTTTGATGTTTCAAAGTTGATCGGTCATTTTTATGCCGTTATTTAACGGTGGTCCATGAGGGCCGGCATCCATATCTCACCCAGATATGGGGTAACACAGTACTGCCCAAAATCGGGTTATTTGTTATGGGGCTCCGGCCCTTGCACTTATGCACCTTAAATCACCTCCATTGGTTGGTACAACCTACTGGCTGATGGATTAATGTATTAGGACACCTCAAGGAGGGCCCGTTTGTGCCAAATGATTTATTAACCTAGAAATTAATGAAAACTCATTATTTTCCCAAACAACCCTTATGTGACTTAAGTGGTTATAAATAAAACTCTTGCTCTTTCATTTCATTCCGACAAATTAAAGAGCAAGAAAAGCAAGAAAGGAGAATGAGGAGGAGGAGAGCAAGGGAGGAGGAAGAAGAGGGGGGCAAGGGGTGCATCTACCCATTGAAGGTAATTTCCTCTCTCTCTACCTTCTAGATAATTGTCTCTCTCTCTCTCTCTCCTACCCCATTCTTGACCTAGGCTAGGTTAACCCTAACCGAGATCCCTCTACCCACTTACCCAATATACCAATTAAATGGGAAATTTTGGTATGAGGGACCTAATCAGGCAAGTCAACCACTCATTGAGTGTGGGAAACCTCCCATATGAAAGCTCCAAATTTGGCAATCTAAAACCCTAGGATTTGGGAATTTGCCCAAATCCTCCATGACCTAACATCCTAACCTAACCCTAGGTTGGGAAAATGTTGTACTAAGGCTAGAATGGTCACAATTGAGTCTATGAACAATCCCTTATGAAATCCCCATCTAAAATCCCAATTTGGACAACAAAACCCTAAAACAATGAACTTGGCCCAAATCCGCTACAACTAACCATTCTACCCCAAAAGTAGGTTGGGAAAAATGAAAAATTAACCTATGTATAGTGTGTGGAAGTGATCACATGAACTATTAATGACCAATCAATGTGCTTAACCTAAGGATTGCCTAGTTTAGCTTAACCAAGACTTGTGCATGGGAAATTTGGGTGTATCTTGAAACCCTATGCTGATTGACTAATTCCACTCAACCTAAGCTAAGTGAAGTGTGTGAGTGCCTTATATGCAAACCCACCCTAGAATCACAAAATCTAACTTGTAAACCATACAAAAGAAGGAAAGAGGTTAGGATAGGTACTACACACGGAACCACACACACACCCAAACATACAAAGGGGTCTGTGTGACCTGTAGAGCAAATCTAAGCAAAGAAACCCCAGTTTTTGAGGTACTGGTGATCCCACAGCACGGGTGACCAATGTGTAGGATTTGGGGACCGTGGCTATCCTACAACATGGGTGACTAATGTGCAGGATTTCAGGACCATGATGTAGGGGGGATTATTCTTTTGGGGTTTGTGTGCTGATCGATGTGTAGGATTCCAGGAGTAGGGATATCCCCTATGTTGCAGTAGCACTAAAACCCAATATGGACTTAAAATCTGTTGAATAGGAAAATAACCCGGGTGCTACACCCTTTGCCAGTAAGGGCTAAGGTACTGGTTATCCCGCAACACGTGTGACCAATGGCTTTTTCTAGGACTATGATTATCCTACAGCTTAGGAGACCGATGGGGTTTTCAATACCGTGGCTGTAGGTTGGATTATTCATTAGGGGTTTGCGGGGGTGACCGATGGGTTTTTTGGGATCTGTAGGCTCCTAACTCCCAAACTAGTATATATCGCTGGGTGGTCGGTGGGACTTACGGGACGAGGGATATCCTGTATATTGAAGTAGCACCCAGACCCCAAATTTTAATTAATTTAGTGGATAGACTTGTGCGATAATAATCCTGATCATAATTGCACTCATTTAATCTTTGGTCTTCTATTATGTTGCATCATATGTGTATTTGTTTTATCTTGTTAATCTTTGTTATTGTATTTATAATTGTTTGTGCATGTCCACCCCTTACTAGGCTTCGCGGAAGCTCACCCCATTTGTTGCACCCTTTTTAGATGATGGAAACAATGCTATGGCAAGATTGGGCTTTGGTGGCAATTGTGAGGCTTATGCCTACGAGACACAGGGTTGTTGATGGACTTCACTTTTTTTATTTTAGCTATTTCTTTTGATGTAATTATTTTTGAAATATGTAGGATGTAAATATTATACCTGTGAGTTGTTATATTGTAACCTAACGTATAGGATCACCAGTAATAGTTGTATAATTTTATATGCATACTCTGATTTTAGTTGTGATTTTGGTGGCATTTAAGGATTGGGGCACTACATCTGTGAGCCTGGAGGGTTAGGTTGAATGTGTATGGGTATCCAATGTCGTATACCTTGGCCTAGTGGAGGCGGGGTGTAATAGAATTTTTGATAAAGCAACAAATCTTCCCATCTCTTTGGGTTACACGAATGACAAGTGTAGTTGGGTGCTCTCCCCACTAGGAAAATTTTCTATGAAATCTACTTGGGATGTCTTGAGAAAATAGTATCCCAAGGTAGGTTGGGTTAAATTTATTTGGGGTCATTATCTCTAGCCCTGCCAGTCAGTTTTTGGGTGGCGCCTTCTTCTTGGAACCTTCCATGTAATGAAAAGACGAGAGTCAAGGGGATTTACCTTCCTTCTAGATGTGATCTTCGCATGCTTGAGGAGGAATCTATAAATCATTTATTTCTCGAATGTGAGTGCGCCAAAATTCTATGGTCTTCCTTCTCATCAATTTTTGGAGTGGCTTATATTTCAAATTCTACATCTATGGTGGAATTCATTAGGTGGTAGTCTCAAAAATCTCGTGCCTTTGGTCTCAATGAGGCTTGGCTCTTAGGTTTCATTCTTATTCTTATTTCATTTGGCTGGAAAAAAATCTCGAATTTTAAACAAACTTTTAACTCTATTATGGGAAAGCTGCACCGAATGTCCCAAAGCTTGAAAGGGAGGTTGGCATCGGTGTCTGATCTGCTATGCTCAAGAAGTCTTGTGATCTCTGCTCCTCAAAGTCAGCCAAAAGAGAGATATGAGGTATATTGGTGGCTTCCGCCAAACTCTTAAATCAAACTCAATATAGATGGATGCTCAATGGGAAATCTAGGGAAAGAAGGCACTGGGGGTGTTTTCAGAGGCTTAGTTCAAGGGTTAATTCTTCTTTTGGAATTATTTTATGTGTTTTGTGATCTCTAGCCTCTCCACTACATGTGGCAATGCCAAAGGTGGGGGTCAGACTAGTGAAATCTATGTTTTATGTCTGGGCTTTTATATTTCTTCATTACTCTTAAGTATTTCCTCTTTTATTACAAACGACCATCTAGCAATAAAGAAAACCACAATTTTGAGGTGCTAGTTACTCAACATTGTAGCTAGCCACATTTAACCTGATTTTTGTACAAATCAATCACCAGTAGAGTCATTCACTAGGTTAGGTGAATCGTTTCAATCCATTTCAGATGACCAAAAAAAATTCGTTTAGTATATACAATGACCACATTTTTTAGGCGCTAGTTATTCTACGTTGCTATTGAATTATGATAGATAATGCATGTAACAAGATTAGTTTAAAGTCTATTGTAATGGAAGCCGGGATGTAGGACACCTATGGATAAGTCACTTGAAGTCTGTAGGTTGCAGGGCCAAAATTGTCACCATCTCCTAACGGCCAGCACAATCAGATATTAATTTAGGAAACAAACGTGCCATCAATGCTGCAGAAAAAGTCAATTAAGGCTAAACGGTCAGGTATTTAACGTAACAGAGCTGTTACCTATCCCCAACCCATAACACACCACCCCCCCCCCCCACCCCCCACCCCAAAAAAATATATATATAACAGAGCTAGCCAATACTTGTAACCCTCTCACATTAGTTCAGAACATGATGAGAAAAATGACCAAAAGGAAAATCAGAACTCTCCTTCGATTTGAGATCCTCAAATTCCATTATATGGAGTCCATTCCTACATTTATAAGGTCAGCCAACTGCCAATGTTGGGTTACCAAAAAAAAAAACTGCCAATGTTTCATTGACAGTCACTAATCTCGTCCTAAACAACCCACCTAGCTTGAGTCAACATTACAAAACCTCAATCCTGCTCAACAGAACGGAAGAAAAAGAGGAATCCAACAAGAGAGAGAGAGAGAGGTGCACCTTGACCAAGAAGCTTCAAAATGGTGAACAAACTAAAAAATTTCCCCTGAAGCGCCTGAATGAATTATCGGTGGAATTAAGAGGGAGCATTTCTAGTTATTACATACTTCCTCAGAAATAGGAAATTGGCAGGTGCGTATGAGCCGTGGTTCCTGGGATTGCGTAGATGTCTTTCAACCCAAAACGCTGTAGAAAAGGGATCATTCAAGGACGCGACTATTTCGGTTGCATGTATTCCACAGGTTATTAACAATGTCCATAGAAGACAGCTGACCTGGTCAGTTAGGTTGCATTTCAGCCAGACCTATCTTTTTTACTTCTGGCTGGGAAGTGATAACTATCTTTAATAGGCTGATGTTTAACATCATACTCCTGTGGGAGGAGAGAAGACACAAAGAGGCGTTAGTGGATCAAGGAATTCAATCTTCAGCATTAAATCAAAGAATGAGAAACTACAAAGAAACTAAAACATTGAGCTTTTATTTCACCTTCGACATTGCCATCAGCAGAATAAAAATCCAATCACTCTAAACTAGAGTTTACACAAACTGATATCTTGGTCTTTTTTGAAAGTCTCAATTCACATCCATAAGAACAAAAAATGGAACATTATTCCAAACAACTGACTCTTTGGTAGCTGCCCCACGCTTAGCCAACTTGTCTGCTACCATATTGACTTCCCTGTAATAGTGGGAGATAACCATGAGATACTATCCGGATATGTACTTCTTATAGAAGATCCACTTCTGCTCAAAGCACCAAGGGATTTTATGATTCCGGATACATGTCACCACTGCCATAGATTCTTACTTAGTATGAAGGCATTGGAATGAATTTCATGGTGGAATTTCATGCTTTCTTCCATGGCTTGCAGAGTGCTCATGATTTGGGGTTTGAAAGCTATGGATTGAGTATGACAGCCTTCCCATGAAAAATCCCACCTGCTCTCAGACACCAAGGATTGCCATGGGAGCACCCATCAATGTTCGACTTATAAAAATTTGATGGAAGAAAACTCTAGTACAAGTCCAAAATTCTCTTTGGCAAAGGCACCTCAATATAAATCATTAACTTCTTAGACAAAACAGAGTCTGCCATAGAAGATACATGAACCGACACCGGAGAAGAGAAATCTTGGAGATCTCTCATAATAGACTTCACCACACACGATGGACGCCGACATTGATCTTCAGAATTCCTCATATTTCTCTTATAATGGAATGTTTGAAGAAAGTAAAATCTATCTTAAAGAATTTGTTTCAAATGTACTTTTTCTTGTTGGATTGATTATGTATAGGGCATATTTTTTTCTTTTGATTGTAGATTGTTCATCTAGTATGTTGAACAATTGAAGAACAAAACTATATTGAAACTTTAGATATGACTTTATTCATCCTTCAAATATCATATGCAGTAACATGTAATACAAACAAGAGAGTTTTGTGATAACCAAATCTTAAAATTCTTCTCAATCTAGAGTTGGTGTCCAAACCACTCCATTCTCATTTATCCAATGGCAGACTTCAATTAGGCCAGGGCCAAAACCTAGCAGCCTAAAAGCAATATGGTTAGGATTCCAAGATGATGTATCATAGTGGCATGCCATGATGGCATGATTCACTTTCTTCCTTGCATGTATATCAACTGCATATACTTTTACTTTAGGTAATACATGACAATAATAGACTTGAAATAGAAATGGCATACTATGACATAAGACTGGTGGTTTTAAGAGGTTTCCATAGATGAGTCTCACAACTCCAATTGTAACATTCTCATAAGATCCTTCAATGCTCTTAGTACTCCATAAGCGTATATGATGCCCTAATTTCTCGACAACAAAATCAATTAGATCTTCTGCTGAAACTGCACAAGTTCCTTTTTCACCTCCAATAAGTCTTTTCTCACATATCTCAAGGGTGTTTTCAATATACTCATCCATAACTGATTTATCCACCACACCAAAAAGCTGCTTTAATTGATTTTTCCGAGCTAAGGAAAATGGGATTTTTAATGCCATAGATTGTGGCAAGAATGATTTATAAGACATTGGGTCCCTTAGATCAGGGACATGTATGAAACCTCCCTCCTTAACCATTGACTTCCGAAAATATGGTAATCCCCCTTGGCTAGCAACCGACAATGGTGTTTCATTTGGAAAGTCTTCATATTTCAGTTTGTCACCATTCCACTGGGCTGTTGGTGGCAAAGTTATGTCTGTCGTTTTCTTCTTCACCAGTGCATTTGTAGAACAAGCAGCATTAGCCTGCTTACAGAACGAACGTAGGTGAGAATACAATTCATTTTCCTCAATAAGTTTCACAAACACTGCCACTTGATGGTGACTTAATGGAGAAGCCTTAGCAGCTAACCAATTTGGAGGGTGTGGAAGATCAATAATATGCTCTTCCCAGTACTGTGAAAAAGCATTTTTTGCTTGAGAACCCTGCAATATCATGGGTAAAAAATTAAAACCAAATAAGAAAGATAAAATAGGAACAAACAACTACATTGAAACAAATTGATAATAGAAAAACATAATTTCTCTTACACTATAATAGTGTGCTACTATTAGAAGTCCAAGCAACAAAATGGAATGTGTCATAGTGGAGCTGAAATAGTGAACAGAATAAATTGGGACTGTGCTCTTGTGGGAATGGGTTGTTTCAAGGAGAGGGGATGTCTGAATTTATATTGAGTTAAATTTTTGTAGTATCAAAAAATAGTAAAATGGTAGAAATTTATGTCCATCCTTTAAGCAGCTAAATGTATTCTATAATTTCACAATTTCCTATATGAAAAAGTGAAAGAAAAGAAAAAACTTTTCTTTTATGAATACTGTTAAGGAAACATTCTACTACCCTTCAGCCCTCATAATTTTAGATACCAAAATTATTTCTCAGTTTTGAATCATTCTCATAAACCCAGTTTTCTTATTTATATTTATCATATGGCTAGGTCATTGTGTAAATCATAACCATTATAGTCAAAGAAAAGCTTCAAGAACTTACCCATTAATGATATATATGAATGTAAAGTGTGGAGAATGTTGGGGTTGGGTATGTCGTGTATTATGTGTATCTATATTATTATGAGTTTGTATTTATAATCGGGTTAGGTTTGGGATCCATCACATATATGGGGGTATAATTGTAATTATGTGGGGATTAGGGTTTTTGGGTTCCCTCTATATATATATATATATATATATATGTATATTATGTGTATGGGAAAAACCTATATAAGCAAAAGAGATCACTTTGGGAGGTGGATAGTGGTATAGAGAGTTTTTGAAGTATGATTCTCTCGGCTGGATGTGGGAAACTTATTGAACCACAATAAATTCCTTGCATTGTGTGTGATTGTTTAATTAAGTTTTTTCTCGTAGTTGTGCATTTGTCCCCAACAAAGAGAACCCAATCATTCATGTTCTCCACCTCTACCTTGATGAAAACCCTCAACAATTACAAAAAATAAATAAATAAAGCAAAGAAACAAAAACAACAAACAACAACTATCCGCCAAATATATTCCAAATCTTGAGGGGACTAAGGGAGGTAATTTGATGCAGGTGTGGCTAATGAAGTAAGGAATTTTCCTTCTCCTGGGACTAATTGAGGTCAGTCAATTAATCTCGTTTTTTTCTATATAAAAATAAAATAAAATAAAATAGGGGAGAGAGTTCCCTAATAGGATTAATTGAAACACTAGTAGAAGCATCAACAAGGGTGGAATTTCAACCTCTTGTGAGAGGCAGGGTGATCGTTTTACATCAGTATGTAAAACATAAGAAAAAGTCAAATTGGTTTAAATTAGTTTGTTTAATTAGGAACATGGGTCTTATAAAGCCTAACTAGTATTAGTTTTTGCCACATAGAATTGTGATGTGGTGATTCCAGGTTGTATAATGGAGTGTAGTTTGGATTGGTTGTTCGTTATATTGTTTACAATCATACCCATTAAAAAAAAAAATAAGTATGACATACATAATCCAAAATGCAATGAACTCAACATATATTTCTCGCCCGATAAGGTAGTTTTCAAA
The DNA here is from genome assembly GCF_013358625.1 of Macadamia integrifolia. Classification (NCBI taxonomy): domain Eukaryota; kingdom Viridiplantae; phylum Streptophyta; class Magnoliopsida; order Proteales; family Proteaceae; genus Macadamia; species Macadamia integrifolia. The sequence goes on along the minus strand of NC_056563.1, from coordinate 15,716,970 downwards.
CGAAAATAAGAAAAGGCATATAAGAAAGTGCATTCAACAAAAGGGACCCTAACCTTCTCCTTTTAAACATTTGTTCATCACTTAATTTCTATGACATTCCTAACTTACCAAATGTAATGCTAGAAGTTTCCTTGAAACATAACACATCAAACAAAAAGTTGATGTCCCGAATTTAGTAAAGAATATATCTTTTTATTGAGAAACCTAAGCCATATGTTTTAAGTCAGAATAACCATCCATAAGTTTGGCTCTAGGAACAATTCTCAAATTTCCGCTCTAGGAACCAATTTTGAGATCTTCATGTTAGGATGCATGACCATGGAAGGAAAACTTTGAAAGGAGGAGAAACTTAGAAATTTAATCTTAGTGAGAATTGTTACGAACAATCTAGGCATAAAAAAGATAACATTATTGTTATTCAAGGAATGATTTAGACAATTTATGATATATAATGTAGCAACAAGCCAAAATTTCTTTTTAAAAGTTTAATGTGAAAAGTTTTTCATTGGCAATCTCTAGAGGATAGCTCCAGGATGACACCAAGTTTGGTCATATTAAATGGTGGTGTAGCAATTTTGGCTGCATAGATATATAAAAAATGGTCTAAGATTAGCTGCATATCAAATTGTAGACTGATTCAAGAATATACCCTCTTATGTGTTACAATATTCACTTTTATTTTCAGCTGTCCTTTTATTTTATTATTGCATTTTATCTCTAGTTAGCTATAACTTTACATGTGAGTGGAAGAACTTGGGCTTTACTTGTTCACAAAATTTCAGCTCTATCCAATGTGTCATGTGGTAGATATATATTTGTACATGGAGGTCTAAAAATATTGTTGGACTATTGAAACTTCTCGAAAGGTTGATAGATATGCATGAAGAAATGTCACACCCCGCTCCCAACACTAGGATACCAGCGGTGTGAATAAGATGCTTACCCGTTTTATGTCTATTCCAAGATCTCTGATAGCAGTACCTTAACCATCACAATCACACAATACCAAATTAACTAAATAACCGCAATGGAATCAGAGTATAATATAACATAATCATGTAATCAAGTTGGGGAAAACAACTAATGTTAATATATTACATGACAAAATTTATTCTTGTCATATCTATCAAAACATACATATAATAACCTAAAAAGAATACCATCCAAAAATACGGTATCAAAGACGAAGAAAGGCCACACTCGGCTCAAGGTGTAGAGTAAGCACATGTATCACAAGCACAATCGGGATCGTACTCCTTGGCTTCTAGTGTCCACCAGTCACTAGCTCAATACTCAAGCATAGAGGAAGCAGTGTCACTGCCAAGTGGCACGACAACACATACATCATCATCTAAAAAGCAACAAGCATATGGTGTGAGCTCCAACTAGCTCAGTGAAGGATGAGGTTCATGTAAGCATATACAAATAGTCCATGATGAGAGAATGATGCTGCATCATTTTACATTAAATCACCTAGCATACAAATAAGTCGGGTTCATGCTACTACAAAACATTAGGTTGTATCTTGATCTCGGAACTCACACATAGGTCACTTAGCCATACAAACCCTAGTCGTGATTAGGAGTCAGTCTCGGAATGCAACCATCAATCATCCAACAAACCCCTAAAAATCCCCTCCTGACAGACATGGGATCAAAATTACCATCGACCACATCGGACTAATTTTCGCCTTTGGCAACAATCACATCATACTATGGAAGTGGCATTCTATAAGGGTTCATCGAACATAACACGGTTGGGTTATCCAACACCTCACCCCTATTGGTATGGGATCGTAGTATAGGGAATGTGACCTAATCATAATAAGTTACATGCCTTGCATAAGGATACATGTAGTATGTAATACAATACCAGAATCAACCATTGGTGACATTGCATCCATGTCTAAGCCTATCTACTATACAAACAGTTAAGTATGGGATACGCAATACTGTAATTACCATGGCCACAAAGTGCACCCATATCCAAGTATAGTTATGGAGTATACCCTACCACAATTACCATTGGCCACAAAGTGCATCCACAACTATAGATAACTCTAATGTGCACATAATGTACGATGCAATCATCCACATGGCGATCACGGTACCAGAACCACCTCGATCACACTAGATCCCATCACACAAGTCACAACATATATACAATTCAAATAAATCATATATGTTATACAATTCATAAATAAATCAACATGTTATACAATTAATAAAATCATACAAGCAGTTGAAATTATCAACACAAGATTTCTATGAGATGCACGTAGTTCTATAATGTTAAAACACTCCAAAAATAAAGCATCACACAACTCACCTCGTCTATAGATCAGACGGTGAAATTTCCAAGTTATAAACCAGATGTCCAACCTCGCTTGGTCTCACTGATTTGTGATTGTCTCTGTCCTAGGTACAAAGGTAAACGAGTATTAACGTGTGTTGGAAACATCCAAAGGGACCCATAAGGTTTCACCTAAAAGGTACAAGAAAAATCAAATAGTTCAGTACAACTCACCAGATCCAGGGTCAAGTCAGTCACCAGATTCAGCTCTGTTGTTTTCCATGGCATGGGCAATAGCTTCCTAAGAGCTCATGGTTCACCAAAAACAAGTCACTGGATCCACCCTTATGTTTCCGATGGTAAACCCAGATATTCGACCACCTTTTGGGGTTATGTCGGCTCGGACCCGATTGCTAGGATTTGTTCCTTAGAGATTGTAGTGGGTCTTCCCACCTCTAATTCAAGCTAAACTAATCACATTTTCACCAAGCTGTTTGGGAGATACGACGAGCGAATAGTCGAAACTCTAACTCCCTATTTGGTCAAAATTTTATCGAGCTCGATCAGCTTGGTTTAAGCTCGAGTCACACGGGGGAGTGCAATACACACCAACATGATAGTCTAAAAGCACTAGGGCCGAGGCTCACCCCTCCAAGCTAGCGATCCCATAGTTTTCTCAAAATATAGAGGGAAAGAGTGTTTGGGGAAGGTAGCACCTACCTTCTACAGCAACCAACAACCACGCTCGTACCTGAGAGCTTCCCCTCCTTCTTCTCCTTCCTCTTCTTCTTCTCCCTTTCCTCTTCCCTCTTTTCTCTCCCTCTCCCACGTTGGTTTTCAATTGTGAAGTGAGAAATGAACTCACTTCTCCCTTTTATAGTGCAAAGCCTTAGGGCTAGTTTTGTTGGGCACCTATTTGTGACCTTAATGGGTTAAGTCACCAGTCTGGACACGTGGGCCCACCTCCTTAGACTCACTTGGTTTGTAAGTCATGGGGAAAGGTGTAAAGTCATGTGGGAGGTTAGTCAGAGATAGCCATGATGCGAATAATGGGACCCATAGGCATTAAAGCCATTTTAGCACAGTAAATGCCACCGGATTGAGGTTACTGGATTCATAATTTTTCTAGTGGCTGTTTTCAATGGCCATTCTATTGTTGTATTTTGATAGCCTTCTGTCCACCTTTGGCCATGGAAAAGGGGGTTGCCCTAGGATGTGTACAAGGTCTTCCTGGCTTTTTCCACTATGTGGAAGGACTCAAGTGGGGAGGTGTTAGGTCACTTATTGCTTAGGATCAAAAAGTTTGAAAACCTTCTAGTGTGATAGGCAAGAAATGCATGATCAACTAGGGTCATCCCTTCCTTTACGACAGTATATTGTCATAATCTAAAAGGTGATGCTACTGATGACATCCAGCATGAGACATACTTCAAAAGTTCAAATTTGACCGAATTAGGGCACAAGTGTAACATTCCCCCACCTTATGAGAATTTCATCCTCGAAATTGAACATACATGGTAAATCAAATAAACAGGGGTATTTCTTCTTTATCTCATCTTCTCGCTCCCAGGATGCTTATTGTTCTGGGTGGTTCATCCACTGTACCTTGAAGAAGGAAATAGTATGATTACGGAGGATGTGATCCTTTTGATCAATGATCTTCTCAATATACTCTGTGTAGGTAAAATCTCCATCCACCTCACATGGTATGTAAGTCAAGATGTGAGTTGAGTTAGGTATTTACTTCCTCAACATTAACACATTAAAGACATCATGTGCATCATCCAACTCTAGTGGTAGTGCTATCATGTATGCTACCAACCCTATTTGTGCCAACACTTCATATAGTCCCATGAACCTAGGACCCAACTTCTCTTGTCGATTTTAACTGGGGAGATCGGCAAGAACACTTTATCCCCAAATTTAAATTCCAGATGTGTTTGAGTTTAAAAAGTACTGAAGTGTACGGATCAGTGTAGCTAACGGGTTGAACACAAGGAGCGGAACCACTTTATTTTTAGCTTTTTTTAGTAATGCGAAAGTGTAACGATTGATTATGGTGGTTTACTTCTAACTACCATCCTAACACAGAGCTTCAGTTGGGGATAGGCTATGGGAGGGCTAGGCTGAGGTGGCACTTCCATAGAGCTTCGACTGGGGATAGGCTAGGGGAGGGATAGGCTGAGGTGGCACTTCGGCAGAGCTTCCACTGGGAATGGCTAGGGGAGGGCTAGGCTGAGGTGGCACTTCGACAGAGCTTCTGCTGGGAATGGCTATTTCTGGAAGATTCCAAGGGCACTCGGATAGAGTTTCTACTAGGAACTACTATTTTTAGAAAGAAATTGATTGGCCTAAATTTGGATTGAAGATCCCCAAAGCCCCGAAGAACACTTTGAAGATCTGAGCAGAGCTCTGGATCTTGACAAAGATCTCTTCGTAGACCCGAAGAAGCTTAAGGGGGAGGGATTTCTACTTTTGGTAAAGATCAAGAACACTCAAAGGGGGAGGCTAAAAACATGCTATTTTTGAAAAAAATGTATTGAACTACAAACTAGGATTGAAGATCTTCAAAGTCTCGAAGAACACTTTGAAGATCCAAACAAAATTTCAGATCTTAACGAAGATCACTCCTAAGAGCCGAAGAAACTCAAAGGGGGAGGGGAGGAGGAGAGAGGGCAGAGCTTCACTCCCTAAGGGTGGTTGTGATCTTGGTCTGTTAAATCCAAAGGAGGGGGATATTTATACTATTTTTGGGCCAACAAGGAGGAGAGAGAATTTTTAACCAATGGGTAAAAAGGGGTTTTTGGACAAATGGGAGGAGAGATAATTTTTAGCCAATGGGTAAAAAGTGGATTTTTGGACAAACGGGAGGAAAGAGAATTTTTAGCCAACAGGGGTAAAAAGTGGGTTTTTGGACTAATAGGAGGTTGCGGTGTAGGGTATGCCAGCGGAGTAGTGCATAAGCAAAAATAGGTGAAAAGGAAATTTCTTTAACTGTCAGGCCAGTGGAACATAAATCCTAGCCGTAGATGATGGCACACAAGGATAGGTTGAAATGCACAGGGCATGATCGACACGGATGCACGAGAGGGTAGGCATGGTACAAGGATGGGTAGGCAATGTGCACAGGCTGGGTAGGCATAGTGCACAGGTTGGGCATGCATGATGCAAGGATGGGAAGGCACAGTGCACGGGCTGGCCTGCAGATGTGCGTGGGCTGGCCACAGCATGCGCAAGGTGTGCAGTATAGGGCACGCACAGCAGCAGGCAACGGCACGAGCAACAGTAGGTAGGGCTACGAGCAGTAGCTAGCAGGGTACATGCAGAGGCTAGTGAGGGCACTGGCAGCAGGCCAGTGCGCAGCATACGTGCCGCCAGGTCTACCCACAGTGAGCACATGAACATGGAATTTTCTGATGACAATTGTGGGAGATCTGACAATTGGATTTTGACATGCCATATATCATTGGAATCGTATTTCCGAGCACTATCCATCTATATGGTCATCTTGAGCAGATTCCTTCATATATATAAAAATTCAAATTTAGACCCTCTTCACTCCCACATGGGGTTTCCAGGGTTTTTAGATAGGGGATGAAGTTGGGGTATTTGGGTAGGTAGGGAATTTTTCCAGGTTTCTAGAAGGCTTGCCAGTGTGCGTGGCATACGTATGGGAAAATGTAATTTTTCAGGGATGATTGTGGGAGATCTGACAGTCTAGTTTTAAAGTGCCATATATCGTCAGAATCGTATTTTTGAGCATTATCCATCTGTACGGTCATTTTGACCAGATTCCTTCGTATATGAAAAGTTAAATTTGGACCCTCTTCTCTCCTGCATGGGGGTTTCTAGGGTTTTCAGATAGGTGGGGAATGTTTCTCAATTTTCTTAGTCAATCATCATCTCTGTCGATCAGAAGTCAAAAGTCACGTTCGAGATCCACATTTCATCATAGCCGAAGTAGGGTGACAAAATTGGGTGTCTGCAGGTGGGAAGTTGATGTCCTCTATTGATATCAAGAGCCCTAGCTCACAATTTCTTGAACGCATTGGAAAGGCTTTTGACCCCTGTATCCACTATTTCTGCAAGTGTGTCATGTCCCCCTACTTTTTCAAGGTTTCCTATTTGCTCAGTGTAGTAGTGTTCACTGATGGCTACTTCACCTAACATTTGGTCAATTTCATCAACTTCCAGTTTTATCTCAACCAAGCGCTCATAGGTGTTACTTATGTGCTCTGCTATAGGGTTTACTTCGCCTTTAATAATGATCTCATATCCTTCACTATCTTCTGAATCTGATGCTGGCTCATCCCCTTCCATATGGATCATGAGTGCTTATTGGATAGCATTTGTGGGGTCAATCATCTGGTCATCTTCACTGATTACATACAAAGAATATCCTCGAGGATCTCTGGGTGAATAATACCCAGATTCATCATCTTCATTATTACTGTCATCTTAGTCCTAGTACTCATCATCACTGTGAGAATCAGAGTTGTCACCATCATCCTCATCCTCACTCTCATCATCGTCGTCCTCTTCTTCACTGATTTCCCCCTCACTTAATTCTTCATCAGATTCTCATGACCCTCGAATTCTCCCACATCTAAACGTTCGTAGTATTCGGAGCGTACGGATCGAAAGATTTCCATAGGGTCATACTTGACCTCATTGGCTCGGGGCCTGATCAAACCAGACTCATCATCTTCTATGTCACTCCCTATGTGGATTGGGGAGGTGTGCTCTTTGATTTGTTCCCCTATTATCATTTCCATTACTGCTCTGAGAAGATCATCTGTGACTTCTTCAATTGTCTTTAGATTGTCCTCCTGAGGTATGTTCGTCTGAATCAGAGAAGTGGGATCACCATCTTGATTTTATCCTAAGACATTCACTGAACCTGTTGATGAGGTTATCTTCGAAGAATTTGGTAAGGTAAGCATATCCTTCCAACTGTACCCACCAATCCATCCTTCTTTTGGGTTATCCACTGAACCTTGAGAATGGGACTGGTATAAAGGTGATGAGGGCTATGAGGTGGGTGATATGAGGGTGATGTGATGTAGGAGATAGGGTTTTGTGATGAAGATAAGGGGTGGTAAGCTGATGATGAGGCTCCTTCTCCTTGATGGTGTGGTGAAGGATGACGGTATGGTGGAGGTTGATAGTATGGCGGAGTTTAATGTTATGGTAGACATTAAAGGTAGGGTATAGTGGATTCTCCTATTGACTGGAAATCTTTCAGTCTATATGCTCTGGATACTACGAGCGTGTGGATGCAGGAGAATTTGATGGTCAAGAGGAATCTCATGTAGAACCAAGTGAGGGGGAAATCAGTGAAGAAGAGAATGATGACAATGATGATGAGGATGAGAATGATGGAGATGACTTTGATTCTCAAGAGGATGATGAGTATCCAAATTGGGATGACTACCAAGGGCCTTGGTACAATGATAATGATGATGAGTCGAAATATTACTCACCAGATCACTAGACTTGTTTCTCAGTCTATGCTATTGGTGGTGATGACCTAATAGTTGATCCGACAGGTGGAATTTAGTCTTCCCTTTACACAGGAGGAGAAGATTCTACATCAGATTCAGAAAATGATGAAGAATCTAGAGTGCCAACACAAGTTCAAATAGATGAACGGGACTTTACATTAGAAATGGAAGAGAAGCTGTGTGAAGTGTACTCGAGCATATTAAGGATGCAAGAAGGAGTGGAAGAAATTGAAAAAATGCTGGGTGAAGTAACTATTGGTAATCATTATTACTATGAGCAGTTGGGCGATCTGAAGGAAATAGGGCTAGATGACACATTCACAGAGGTAGTGGATGCTACATTCCAACAGCTTTCTAATGCAGTCAAAAAGTTATGAGCCAGGCCTGTGGATATTTGTGGAGGACCTCGACTTCCCATCCCAAGCAGGGAGGGTGAATCAGAAGAAGAGGATGATCCCATGGTAGGGATAATCACCATAACAAATAGTGATGATGAAGATTGTTATCCCACAGAGATTATTGCAAAAGAATCCTATCAACGTGATGGAAACTAGAAGTGGAAGAGACTATAAGGGCAAGGCTCTAGCAGTGGAACAGTCAGCGACCAGTGAGGCCGGAACCAATAGCTTGAAAAGAGAACCTGAGAATCTGGTCCTAGCTCAACTCAAGAAGTCCCAGGCTAATATCTCAATTTGGGGATTGTTGATGGCATCCCCCACACACCGTGAAGCAGTTTTGAAGTCTCTCACCAATGTACAGGTGTTGATCGAGATAAATCCGACACATCTCGCACATATAGTAGGGGTAACATATGAGTACAATCCTTGATGTTCTCAGATTCAGACCTTCCTAAAGGGGTCCAACTCAATCGGGCTCTCCACATCACGGTAGAATGCCTTGACAAGGTGATTCCCCAGGTTCTTGTTGACAATGTGTCCACTTTGAATGTGCTACCTTTGAGATCAACGAAGAGTATTGGCATCAACCAGGAAGAAATGAGGCTGACTACTTGTGAGGGTAATTGCCGGAGATGATGAGACGTCTCTCTTCCCTTTTGGGGGGGGGGGAAGGACTTACATCTCGTCCTCTCTCCTCTCTTTTTCTTTTATATGAGGGAGGGGATGTGTCATGTATGGTTACCTTATGGGCCTTGCACTGTTGTATCACCGCTCAGAGATATGTTAGGGCCTATTTCGTAAGAGTGTGAAATTCATCATTTGAGATGGGGATTTGATGATGGTCCAATACGGGGATCGGGATCATACAAATGGCGGTTTGGAGTCACCACCTAGGGTTATGGGCTTAGGACCTAGGGGTGGGCCCAATTATTGACAAAATGGCTCAAAATTTTGTATGATCTAGAGATTTACGGTAAGTGTCAAGTTGTAGATTTGGGAAGGTATTAGGCACCCAGTATACTCGGTTTGACCGGTCTTCCTACTAGATGCTTAAGAACGAATATTTTTCACAGTTATTACTATTCCACATGCATGGCTAAGTTGTCACACATATATACATTGACCGAATTTAAACTACTTTATACACTAAAATAAGGTATATATAAAGTCTACATGATGACAAGTTGGTCGAGAAACTGTAACTGAAGTTAACCCTTATTTTGGGTCAAGAGGGGTGGGCCCCTAATTAGTATTGGCTCGGACTATCTTTCGTGTTCTCTTGGCTCAAAGGAAGATGGCCTTGACCTCCAACTTCCTTTCTTGAGAGACGTTGACTGTGATGATATTCAGATAAGGGTTCCGGCTAGGAATGGTTACTTTCAGATTTGTATTCGGACAGAGCTTAAGCTAGGGAAGGCTATTTCTGGATTTGGATTCGGATAGAGTTTCGGTTAGGGAAGGCTATTTCTGGGCTTAGGATGAGGTGGAACTCCTGCAGAGCTTCCGTTGGGGATAGGCTAAGGGAGGGCTAGGCTGAGGTGGCACTCCGAAAGACCTTTCACTAGGGATAAGCTAAGGGAGGGCAAGGCTGAGGTGGCACTTCGGCAGAGCTTCTGTTGGGAATGGTTATTTCTGGAAAGAGTCTAGAGGCACTCGGATAGAGCTTCCGCTAGGAGTTACTATTTTTGGAAAGAAACTAATTGACCTAAAAATGGATTGAAGATCCCCAAAGGCCCGAAGAACACTTTGAAGATCGAAACAGAACTTCAGATCTTAACAAAGATCTCTTTGTAGACCCAAAGAACCTCAAGGAGGGAGGGATTTCTATTTCTAGTAAAACTAAGAACATTCAAAGGGGGGAGGCTAAGAACATACTATTTTTAGAAACAACTAGATTGGGCTAAAGACTTAGATTAAAGATCTTCAAAGTCCCGAAGAACACTTCGAAGATCCAAAAAAGATTTTGGATCTTGATGAAGATCGCTCCGAAGACCCGAAGAAAATCAAAAGGGGGAGGGGAGGAGAAGAGAGGGCTTCACTACTATGGAGTGAGGTGGGGTTGTTTGGTGTGTAAAATCCAAAGGAGGGGGTATTTATAGGATTTTCGGGTTAATGGGGAGGAGGGAGAATTTTTAACCAACGGACAAATGAGGGTTTTTGGACTAAAGTGGGTGAAGAGGGCTTTCATCCAATGGGTAAAAGGGGATTTTTGGGAGAGAGAATTCTTAGCCAAAAAAGTGGGTTTTTGGTCTCAAGTGGGTGGAGAGGAAATCTTTTCATCCACTAGGCCAATGGAATACTAATCCTGGCCATTGACAGTGGCGCACAAGATTGGGCTGAAGTGCATGGAGCAAGGCCAGAACAGGAGGACAGGTAATGTGTATAAGGTGTACAGAAAATGGCATGGGTGTGCACCACATAGCACGCAGGCAGTGGCATAGGTGTGCAGGCGGTGGCACAAAGGGAAATATCCGTGTGCAGCATATAGTGCGCAGGGCAGCACGCACATGGGTATAGGCAGCAGTAAGGGCATGGTCTGGGCAGTAGCAGGAACAGGCATGAGCTACAGCCAATGGGAGCACTGGTAGCAGCCTATGGGTGCATGGGCTACAGCTAGCAGGGGCACTGGCAGTAGCCTATGGGCAGGCAGGCTACAGCCAGCGGGCGAGCAGGCAGGGTCATACGGGGGCATGGGCTAGGTTATGCAGGGGCACGGGCTGCGTCGTGCAGGGGCATGCCCGTAAGGTGTTACGGGCTGGCCTACTGGGTAGCATGCATAGCAGGTATGTGGGTAGGGATTTCTAGGGAGTAGGTATGGGTAGTAGGCATGCGCTAGGTAGTAGCCCATGCACAACATGTGTGCAGGATGGCCTACTGACTAGTGTGTAGTATGCATGCGGGCTGGCCTGCTAGTCAGTGCCCGTAATCACAGATTTTTCAATGATGATCACGGTAGATTCGATGGTTCGATTTTGACATGCCATATATCGTCAAAATTGTATTTCTAAGTAATATCCTTCTATACAGTCATCTTGACCAGATTCCTTCATATATAAAAAGTTAAAATTGACCCTCTTCTCTCCCACATGGGGTTTTCAGGTAGGGGATGAATTTGGGGTATTTGGGTAGGTAAGGGATGAATTTTGGGGTATTTGGGTAGGTAGGAGATTTTTTTAGGTTTTCAACAGGCTTGCCAGTGTATGTGGCATGAAAAAAAGTGATTTTTTGAGGACAATGATGGGAGATCCGACGGTCCAATTTTGGGTGCCATATATTATCAGAATCATATTTTCGAGCACTATCCATCTGTATGGTCATCTTGACCAGATTCTTTCATATATAGAAAGTCAAAATTGCCCTCTTCTCTCCCGTGTGGGGTTTTCAGATAGTGGAATGTTTTTGGGTTTTCTTAGTCCATCATCTCTATTGATCAAAAGTCAGAAGTCACATCCATGATCCACATTTCATCATAGCTGGAGGAGGGTGACAAAATTGGGTGTCTACAGATGCCCCTCTTTGACCAAGGCCTGTGCCAACGATCAAAGGACAAAGAAAAGAACGACCACATTTTGTCAATCAGAGCATGTACTGCAGTCATATTACTCATTTATGACGGAGTTGATAAATGCAACAGATAATATCTCTCAACTACTTTAGAGTTTTAGGACTTACCTGGGCTGCCGATTATAGGAAGGACTTCGCTGCTCTTCCAATCCTACAAAAAATGTTAGTACTTTGATCTGTGACTTTTCCTTAGTTGGGCTTCACATGTGCCAGTTCAGGGAATTTGGTCTCCAAGTTGGTTTTTTCAAACCAATCTGGACTATCTGAGACCGATGGTTACAAAGGAGGAATCCACTGCTCTTCCAATCTTGTAACAAGAAAAAACATTTGATTCTTGGATTTTTCTTAGCTAGGCTTCACATATGCCAGTTCAGGGAATGTGGTCTCTGGCTCTGTGGTGGCTGTGCCGGCCTATTTGGGACCGATGGTTACAAGAGAGAAATTTACTGCTCTTCCAATCTTGCAACATATAAAAACATTTGATTCTTGGATTTTCCTTAGCTGGGCTTCACATGTACCAGTTCAGGGAATTTGGTCTATGAGGTAGGGTCACTTGGACCCTATACAGAAAGATATCGGGTCACTTGGACCCGATACAAAAAGAAAGGGCCCCCTAGGGCTGGGTCAATGCAATTGGGTCATCTGGGGCCAGGTCAATGAAATTATTTCTCTTTCTGATTTTCCCTTTATTTCTTGATTTTTAGTTCTTTGATTTAGAACCTTGCTTTTACTATTGATCTTGCTTTTTCTTTTTACCCTTTATTTGGAATCTTGCCTTTATCATTGATTTTGCTTTTACCATTGATCTTGCTTTTGCTTTTTACCTTGAATTTTGACCATGAGAAATTCTTTTACTCATTAATAAAATTTTAAACTTTACTTTCCTCTTTTTCATGTGATATAATTTCCACCTACCACATGAATTTGAATTTTACCTTCCTTTTGATTTTCACTTTCCATTTCTCATGTGAATAATTTTTACTTACCACATGAATTTGACTTTTACCTTCCTTTTCATTTTCACTTTCCATTTCTCATGTGAATAATTTGCAACTACCACCAAAATAACTTTCAATTTGGTATTTGGTAGTAAGAAACCTTGATTTGCACTTTGGGATTGGAATCTCAATTTTTTTTTTGGGAAAAAAAAATTTTTCCTATAAAGTGGTCCCCTCTCCTTTGTTCATTCCTCATTCTAACTTTTCTGAGTGAAGAACGATTCATGAGTGAGTGGGTTCAGCTTTCTAGAGCCTTCAAGTTTTTCTTGAAGTTCTTCATCTTGTTCTTGAGGGAGGAGTCATTTGGAGAATTTGACATTCTTATGGGTTTTTGTGCAAATTGGGAAACTTTTTGGGCTTTTTGTGCTTTTAGAAAATATGTCTGAAAGAAGAAAGAGAAAGACTTACGGAAAAATCCAACTGGAGGGTTGCAATAGTTCTTGCCAAAGGGATGAGGACCTGGCCGATTGGTACTCCGGGCAGACTCTTCACAATAGTCGGAGCCACATCTGCAACTCTATATGGGGCTCTTGGGTAAGTCTTTATATTTCATTCATTATTTTGATCATCTTATATTCTTGTTTTGTTTTTTTTTTTTTTTTATTATCTTTTATGTTGTTTTTGTTTTGTTTTTATTTATTTTTTATTTCCATTAGCATGAGGGGAGGGAACCACCTACCTTGGCGTTGTATGGCCATCTAAACATGGTTCGGTCATGGTATAGGATACTTCCTCGTAGAGTGAAGGAGATGGTTGATGCATCATGCCTATGCTGGTTAGCCCTTGTAGAGACCCAGAAGTTCAATCCGGCACTGGTGGGGGCCCTAATGGAGCAGTGGTGGTCGAGTACTCATTCTTTTCATCTTCTTGTTGGAGAGATCACCATCATGCCTCTGTGCTTCTATGCCTTGATGGGCATTCCATTTAGGGGTAAACCCATGACCCTACCCGAGACTCCGACTGTCAGGGAGTTTGTAGATTTGACAGGCCTTACCATTGCGGCTAACCAGACACATATCCGTCTAGGGGAGAGATCAGTGCACGATGGTGGAGAACCGGCATGTGGGTGAACCCAGGCAACATGGCACAGGTGGCCCATTCTTTGTTGCTGTTTGCTATGGGTCAGTGCCTTTTTAGTGACTTTTGAGGGGGAGTAGACATTCGCTTGGTGTTCTTTCAGTATCTTGAGGTGGTAAATTCTTGGGAATGGGGTGGGGCTGCCTACGCACTCTTGTGGACCCTAGACCTATTGTCATATGGAGACCGAGGTCTCAAGGGAATGGGCTTCATCCTTCAAGTAATTTTCCTTCTTGTACCTATATCCTTTTATTCATTTGGATGGCACTTCCTTACTTTAATCTCTTAAAACAACCTTGGTGCTTTGAGCACTTGGGGATTGTAGCTCCCAGATTGAGGGATCCTTAGGCATTTTTCTTCCCCATAGCCACGAGGTGGGGAGCTAATCAGGTGCTCAAGGCTCGTTGCCATCCTCTGAGGACCACCGCTCGTTCTCTTTTGAACGATCTCACTGAGGTATGCCACATTTGACACTGAAATTCCTTTTATCTTATACTATACTTAGTTTTCCTTGGATTTGTAGGTCACTTGGAGACAATTGCAGTGCCTCGTATTTCTAAATTCTGATGAAATTGCATTGGCTAGACACTTATCCGAGAACCGGGTCCTTTTCCGAGCATATAGGGCCACGTCTGGTATCTGGGAGAGAGAGTAGCATTTCCAGTGGTTAGATGTTGAGTCACGCTTCTCTCCCGGTCTTCCACCACCCACTATGCACTGCCCAGAGATCATCCCTGTAGACGAGATTGAGAGTTTGGCTAATGGAGTATGGGATGACTCATTTCTTGACCGAGATAGGGACTATAGAGCCTTCATGGAGAAGGAGATAGTATGCACTCCTCTTGGTCCTAATGGTCCAGTGTTATGTTGCCCTTTTTTGAGTATTTTCTTCAAATTCTTTCTTATTTTGGGCTTGACTGATGTTCTTTCAGGGGAGAACATGACATGTAGACCCTTCTACTATTTGGTCACATGTCAGTGTTGTTGATCCTTTACAAGCGGACCCTCTACCAGTGCGGGTGGGTCTCTCAGAGTTGCTATCATCCCCTTCCATGGTTTCCCTGCTTGGTGCTATCCCAATGCGGCCAACCCCAGGCTCCCTCATCTTCTAGAGTGGAGAACAGATGTAGACACTTCCCTTGGGCTGCCCATTCCTTATGACTATGTGAGTATCTGATCATCCTTCAATTGACTCTTGACTTCCTTTGGCTAATATACTCTTTCTCAGGTGTCTCCGGAGGTCTATTATGAGATCAGGAGGATGCATTATAGCCTGTGTGAGGTGATGGTTGTCAAAGTATTTCATATTTTCCCCTTCTTCTTTTTCCCTTCTTCTTTCATTATTCTTCCTCTTGGTCCTTTCCTATATTCCTTAGGATGGGAGGATTGCCGCTTTGGAGAGCCAAGTTAGTTCCTACGAGCAGGAAATTGCACAGCAATATGTAGTGATTCAGGACATGACATAGAGGGTGGAGCAGACTGGACTAGCATCCACGGGTTCCCCGGTACTCCATGAGGATGATTCAGAGTATGGTTCAGATGATGACTTTTGACCCATAGGGGTTTGTTCTTGTATTTCTTGTAAACACAAACATATATATATATATATATTTTTCCTTTTTCTTTTTCCCTCCCCCTTGTCTATTCATCATTTTATTTTAGCATCTTATGAATCTTTGGTATAAAGAAAATCTTTTATTTATTTATTTTTTTTTTTTTTTTTTTGTGGTTTGCAATGTTTAGGCATAATCAATTCCATAACTCAAGTTATAATTAGAATGATCAGGATAACATGAAATTCCAAATACTTTCTCATTCTATTACCAAGTGAATTACATGGAAAGGGAAACAACTTTCCTACCATAGACAGGATAGGTAAGTAACAAGGTGGGGAGACAACTCTTGAAGTGGGTGAAAGTTCACCAATTCTTCTGGGTCCATCGTCTCGAGCCCATATTATCGGCCGATATACATAGGCAAATAAAAGGATGTGTGAGTCAATCCCATCAACTTGACATAATTGTAGCCAGGGGTCTTCATCAAAAAAAAATTTTGTGGCCTCCCTGGGCACCTCCATACGATATCTTGCACAGTCCTTTCCTGTAGGTACTTTTACCAATCAGTGGTAAGGTCGAATTCCAGAACTTTCCTCTTGTCCTAGTAGCAAAAAGCTTTGAGTGGGCCTCCTTTTAATGGCTTGGTTAACTTTAGTTTCTCAATGAGCCAAATCTAAAAAATAGCAAGACTTCCTTGGCAATGATCTAGTCTGAATCTATGGCCATGACTTATGTCAGCAAATCCCTTGAATGTTTCTATAAGAACCGTAGGGATGATGTAACCTCCCTTCTTCAATTGTTTTACCACCTCAATTAGAACGGGTAGTGCACCATGCCTAGGAGTTCGGAGAATATAGTGAGCTATCATGCAAAGTAAATAAGCATCTTATCATCTTTATTGATGGATTCCTCCCATTGGTAGATATTTGATGAAGATCTGGGCCACTTTCAGAATGTCAATCTTCCCGTACCTGAGAAATTGCTTCACTTCTTCTTATTTCCATCTGAAGAAGTCCTGAATTTCCTCTGAATAATCTTTCCTCAAAGATGGTTGGAACAACCTGCTTTGGGGGGGATAACATTCAAACCCAGAATTCTTCGAGAGTTGGGTAGGTCTCTACTAATCCAAACTGAAATACATGTAGCTTAGCATCTTAGTGTTGAGGCACCTGTCGGAGCAATTGATGATGTAATTTCACACACACGATCATGCTGAGAAATGACACATTCATTGATTCCAACAATCTTGGTGCCCTCATATTTATGTCCAAGGTCCATTTCCTCAACGTCTCATCCAATGAGCTAATGACTTTTCCTGAAACCGTCATAAACAAAAGAGATATGATGTTTTATCAAAGCATTGATCATTAGCTAATGATTCAAACAAGATTAGAAGAGCAGCAAATTTCTCCCTTGTAACCATCGGTCCCAGATAGTCCAGATTGGTTCAAAAAACCCAATCTGGAGACCAAATTCCCTAAACTAGCACATGTGAAGCCCAGCTAAGGAAAAGTCAATGATCAAAATACTAACATTTTTTCAAGATTGGAAGAGCAGCGAATTCCTTTCCTATAATCGGTAACCTAGGTAAGTCCTAAAACTCTAACGTAGTTGAGAGACATTATCTGTTGTATTTTTCAACTCCGTCATTAATGAGCAAGATGACGGCAGTACATGCTTCGGGTGACAAAATGTGGTCGTACTTTTCTTTACCTTTTGGCCATTGACACAGGCCTCTGCCAAAGAGGGGCATTCTGTAGACACCCAATTTTGTCACCCTCCTCCAGCTATGAAATGTGGATCTTGGACACGAATTTTGACTTTTGATCAATAGAGATGATGATTGACTAAGAAAACCCAGAAACATTCTCCACCTGCCTGAAAACCCTAGAAACCCAGTGTGAGAAGGAAGAGGGTCCAATTTAGACATTTCATATACAAAGGAATCCGATCAAGATGACTGTATAGATGGATAGTACTTGCAAATACGATTTCGATGATATAAGGTATGTCAAAATCGGACCGTCGAATTTCTCGTAATCTTCCATAGAAAATCACATTTTTTTTACGTGCATGTCGTGCACATTGACCAGCCAAGCTAGCCAGTCAGCCTAACTAGCCAAGCCAACCAACATGCCAACCAGCCTAGCCAGCCAACCTAGCCAACCCAGCTAGCCAACCTCACCAGCCCAGCCTACCTCGCACCACCTGCTCGCCCTCGCCACATACTGCATACACCCCCACTGTATGGCCTACGTGCCCCTTTCGCACACTGCATGCGTCCCTACTGCATAGCTTGCACACCCCTGCTGCACAGCTTGCGTGCCCCTACTACCTGCCCGTGCATCCCCGCTGAATAGCCTACTTGCCACCACCGTATGGCCTGCACACCCCCACAGTATGCTACGTGTGCTCCTATTGCATAGCTTGCGAGCCCCTACCGCATGGCCTAAGCACCCCCATCGCAGGCTGTGTGTGCCCCTGCTGCATGGCCGCTCATGCCTGCCTGCTTGCCATGTGCACCTTGCCTCACTATGCACATGCCACCTCGCACAGTTCAGCCTGCCCTGCGTGCCATGTGCCGCACAACCATGCCAACCTCCCTGCACACCCTTGTGCCTAGCCTATGCCTAGCTACACACCAATACCTGCACACCCTGTGCACATTGCCCGCATGCCCTATTCATTTCAACCTAACTTGATGGGTGAAGAAATTCGCTCTTCACCCACTTAAGACCAAAAAACCCCTTTTTACTAAGGATTCTCTCTCCAAGAACCCACTTTTTACCCATTGGACAAAAATCTTCTCCCACCCATTTTGGTCCGAGAACCTCTTTTACCCAGTGTATAAAAGCCCTATCCCTCCACTTTAGGCAAGAACCCTTCTTTCGTCCATTGGATAAAGATGTTCCCTTTTTCCCATTGGCGAGAAAAATCTATAAATACCCCCCTTCCTTTGGATTTCACAGACCAAAGCCCCTCCTCACTCCCTTGTAGTGAAACTCTCCTCCCCTCACCCTCTTGCTTTTCTTCAGGCCTTTGGAGCGATCTTCGTCAAGATCTGAAATCTTGTTCGGATCTTCAAAGTGTTCTTCGGGACCTTGAAGATCTTCAATCTAAGTTCTTAGTTCGATCCAGTTTTTTCCAAAAGTAGTATGTTCTTCAGCCCCCTCCTTTGAGTGTTCTTAAGTTTTACCCAATGTAAAAACCTACCCTTTGAGGTTCTTCGGGTCTACGGAGATATCTTTGTCATGATCCAAAACTCTGTTCGGATCTTTAAAGTGTTCTTTAGGGCTTTGGAGATCTTCAGTCCATTTTTTGGTCAATCGGTTTCTTTACAAAAATAATAGTTCCTAGCAGAAGCCTTGTCCGAGTGCCCTTGGAATCTTTCCAGAAATAGCCATTCCCAGCGGAAGCTCTATCGAAGTGCCACCTTAGTCCAACCCTCCCTTAGCCTATCCCCAGCGAAAGCTCTGTCGGAGTGCCACCTCAGCCTAGCCTTCC
Organism: Macadamia integrifolia; assembly: GCF_013358625.1. Classification (NCBI taxonomy): domain Eukaryota; kingdom Viridiplantae; phylum Streptophyta; class Magnoliopsida; order Proteales; family Proteaceae; genus Macadamia; species Macadamia integrifolia. Next base: position 15,698,077 of record NC_056563.1, on the reverse strand, counting down.
CATAGCCTATCCCCAGCAAAAGCTTTATCGGAGTGCCACCTCATCCTAAGCCAAAAATTACCTTCCCAACCGAAGCTCTATCCGAGTATAAATCCAAAGATAGCCTTCCCTAGCTAAAGCTCTGTCCGAATCCAAATCCAATAACTATTCTTAAGCCGGAACCCTGTCCGCATACCATCACAATCAACATCTCTGGCCTCTACGTATCTCCGACAGGCAATATGGTGGTGCAGGGCCAGCAAGCAAAGCACACATGATACACCCCTCCCTTGTTAAAAAGAGAAAGAGAGGAGAAAGGACGGAATCGATGCCAAGCCCATTTTCACAAAGAGGGTGGAGGCATCTCCAGCCACAACCCTCCCAGGAAGATGCAAGTGGTTTGGATCTTCACGAAGATTTCAAAAACCCAAACACACTGACTCACAAATCGTTCCCCACCCAGAAAATTTAGAATGAGGAATAAACAAAGGAGGGGGAACATTTTATGGGTATAAGATTCATTTTCCCAAAAAAAAAAAATAAGATTCCAAATCAAGGCTCAAAGTTCAAAGTTCAAATTCCAAGATTCTAAATCAAGAACCAAATTTCATGATGGCCCAATTTCATTGACCCGGCCCCAGGTGGCCCAATCTCATTGAACCAGCCCTAGGTGGCCCAATTTCATTGACCCAACCCCAGGTGGCCCAATTACATTTACCCAGTCCCAGGTGGCCCAATCTCTTTGTATTGGGTTCGAGTGACGGATCTCAAAGGCCAAACTCCCTGAACTGGCACATGCAAAGCCCAATTAAGGAAAATTTAAGAATCAAATGTTTTTGCTTGTTATAAGATTGGAAAAGTAGCGAATTCCTCCCTTGTAACCGTCAGTCCCAGATAGTCCAGATTGGTTCAAAAACCCAACCTGGAGACCAAATTCCCTGAACTGGCATATGTAAAGCCTAGCTAAGGAAAAGTCAAAGATTAAAGTACTAACAATTTTTGCAGGATTGGAAGAGCAGCGAATTCCTTTCCTATAATCGGCAACCTAGGCAAGTCTTAAAACTCTAGAGTAGTTGAGAGATATTATCTGTTGCATTTTTCAACTCTGTCATTAATGAGCAAGATGACAGTAGTACATGCTCCAGGTGATAAAATGTGGTCATTATTTTTTTTGTCCTTAGGCCGTTGGCACAGGCCTCGGCCAAAGAGGGGCATTCTGTAGACACCCAATTTTGTCAGCCCGTGCACATTGCTTGCCCATCCTTGCACCATGCCTGCCCTCCTATGCATCCATATCAGTCATACCCCATGCATTTCAACCCAACCTTCTGTGCAGTCGTCTACGGCTGGGATTTGCGTGCCACTGGCCCAATGAGTAAAGAAATTTCCTCTTCACCCATTTTCACGTAAGCAATACTCCACTAGTATATGTCACAACCTCCTATTAGTCCAAAAACCCACATTTTACCCATTGGCTAAAAATTCTCTCTCCTCTCGTTTGTCAAAAAACCCACTTTTTTACCAATTAGCTAAAAATTCTCTCTCCTCCCATTTGTCTAAAAACCCCTTTTCTAAAAATTCTCTCTCCTCACATTTATCCAAAAACCCCTTTTTACCCATTCTCTCTCACCCCTGTTGGCCCAAAAATCCTATAAATACCCCCTCCTTTAGAAAAAAACAAACCAAGAACACAACCCCACAACCACCCTTAGGAAGTGAAGCTCTGCCCTTTCTCCTCCTTCCCTCCCCCTTTGAGTTTCTTCGGGTCTTCAAAGCAATCTTTGTCAAGATCCACAAATCTTTGAACTGTTCTTTGGGACTTTGAAGATCTTCAATCCACATTTATAGTTCAATCCAATTTTTCCAAAAATCCCTTTGAGTGTTCTTGATCTCTACTAGAAGTAGAAATCCCTCCCTCCTTGAGCTTTCTCAGGTCTCAAAGAGTTCTTTTTCAAGATCCAGAGTTCTGCTTGGATCTTCAAAGTGTTCTTCAAGGCTTTGGGAATCTTCAATCCATTTTTAGGTCAATCCATTTTTTTTTTGAAAATAGCCTTCCCTAGCCGAAGCTCTGTCTGAGTTCCCTTGGAATCTTTCCAGAAATAGCCATTCCCAGTGGAAGCTCTACCAAAGTGCCACCTCAACCTAGCCCTCCCCTAACCTATCCCCAGCGAAAGCTTTACCGAAGTGACACCTCAGAATAGCCCTCCCCTAGCCTATCCCCAGTGAAAGCTCTGTCAGAGTGCCACCTCATCCGAAGCCTGGAAATAGCCTTCCCTAGCCGAATCCCTGTCCGAATCCAAATTCGGAAATAGCCTTCCCTAGCTGAAGTTCTGTCCGAATCCAAATCCAAAAGTAACCATTCCTATCTGAAACTCTGTTCAAATATCATCATAGTCAACATCTCTTAAGAAAGGAAGTTGGAGGTCAAGAGCATCTTCCCCTGAGCCAGAAGAATCTGAAAGACAGTCCAAGCCGGTACTAATCAGGGGTCCACCCCTCTTAACCCGAAACAGGGCTTAAGTTCAGGTACAATTTCTCAACTGAATTATCATCATGTAGACTTTATATAGACCTTGTTTTAGTGTACATAGTCGTTTAAATTTAGTTAATATATATATATATATATATATGTGTGTGATAACCTAGCCATGCATGTGGAATAGGAATAATTATGAAAAATGTTTGTTTTTAAGCATCTAGTAGGAAAACCGATTGAACCGGGTAAATTGGCTGCCTAACACCTTCCCAATTCTACAACCTGACACTTATCTTAAATCTTTGGACTAGACCAATTATTGGGATCTTTTCTTAGGAATCGGGCCCACCCCAGGGTCCTAGGCCCATAACCCTAGGTGGCAACTCCAAACTTTTTGTATGATCCTGATCCCTATATTAGACCATCATCAAACCCCCGTCTAGAATGACAGTGTGGGCCTATAAGAAAAGCACACATAACACACCCCTCCCTCATGAAAAGGGAGAGGAGAGAGGACGGAATGGATTCAATTCCTTTCCCCCCAAGGGAAGAGAGACATCTCATCGTTCTCCGGCCGCTACCCTTAGAGGACAGTGTAAGGTGCACAAGTGGGTGAAGAGATTGTACATAAAAGTGTCCACCTGAAAGCAGTCGGATGTGAGCACTTCACTGGGATACATACAATTCCTAAGCTGTACCAGTTGATGAAGGATGATGAGATGGGTAGAGATTAGTAGATGGATCGAAGGTGCCAAGCACAGGGTCATCTAATACTCAGCATCACTCTTCACTCGATGATGAAATGGCAGTGGGATAGACTAGTTGAGTCCTCCCGATACGAAGATCATGAATAAAGCAAGCATCGCTCGTCATATCCCAATGAACCTGATTATTGAATCTTACAACCATATCGAACCGGTTGCTTGCTTATGTGGGTCAATAGAACACAAATTTTTTCCATTGATGGTGGCATATGAGGCTAGGCAGGGGTGCACAAGGCATGCATGGGTACATAGGGCAGGCGAGGCACAAGCACAGGGCTGACAGGCAGCTAGCGTGTGAGGCTGGATCACAGAGGCACGTAGGCTGGCATGTAGGCTAGCACATGGGGCATGTATACTGGCACGTAAGGCCTGAGAGCAGGTGCAGGGAGGGGCATATGGGCTGGCTTGTGGGGGTGTGCAGTAGGAATGTGGGGCCCCAGGTAGGTGTAGGCAAGGGAGCATGGGCGCAGGGGTGCACAGCAGGCACGTGGGCTGGCACACAGGGCTCGTAGCTAGGTGTAGGGCGCATGGTCTAGCTCGCGGTGTATAGCAGGCACGCAAGCAGGGGCATATAGGTAGGTGCAGGAGCTAGCTCGCGAGGGCACACAACAGCACTCAAGTAGGTACATGTAGGGCACGTGCACAGGGCTGACAGGCAGCGGGCGTGCAAGGCTAGCTCACAAGGGCACGTAGGCTGGCACGTGGGGTGGGAGGGCTGGCATACAGGGCACGAGGGTTTACACATGGGCTGGCTCACGGGGGCGCGTAACGAGCATACGGGGCTTGCAGGCAGGTGTAGGCAAGGGCACATGGGCTGGCCGTGGGGGTGCATAGCAGGCATGAGGGGGTGCGTGGGCTGGTGCAGGCAAGGGTGCATAGGCTGGCTCAGAGGGGTGTTTAGCAGGCACACGGAGGCAGCGGACTGGCACGTGGGGTGCATAGGCAGGTGCAGACAGGGCACATGGGCTGGCTCTCAGGGGCCTGTTGGTTGGCACGTGGGGGTGCATGACAGTTGCAGTGGGCACTCAAGATGTGTGTGCAGAGGCTAGCTAGCTGGCTAGCCTACACGGGGATGCACGTAACTAGGTATAAATTTCCAGGGGCAATTACGGGAGATTCAATGGTCCTATTTTGAAGTACCATATATCATTGGAATCATAATTCTAAGTACTATCCATCCGTATGGTCATTCTGACTGGATTCCTTCATATATAAAAAGTTATAATTGGGCCCTCTTTTCTCCTGTATAGGATTTCTGGGGTTTTTGGGTAGGTATGAAGTGTTTATTGATAGGGTTACCACAGTTAATTGTCACCTCTATTAATATTAATCAAAAGCAAGGGATCATGTCCAAGATCCATAAGTCATCATAGCCGAAGGAGGGTGATAAAATTGAGTGTCTACAAAATGCCCCTCTTTGGTCAAGTCTTGTGCCAACAGTCGAATGGCAAACAAAAGAATGACCACAATTTGTCACCCGGAGCATGTACTGCCATCATCTTACTCAACAATGAAGGAGTTGAAAATGCAATAGGTAATATCTATTAACTACTTTAAAGTTTAGGATCTTACTGGGCTACCGATTGCAGGAAAGAAATTTGAACCCTTTCAATCCTGTTAGAAGATATTGATCCATCATTTTGCAAAGATTTGAGCCCTCCTTACAGAAGATGTTAGTACTCAAAATTGTTCTTGAGTCATCGTTTGCAGAGATTTGAGCCTTCCTTGCAGAAGATGTTAGTGCTTGAAAATGTTCTTCTAAGGTTGGGCTTCCTTTTTGCTAGTCTTGGGGGTTTAGTCTCCAGGCTTGGTCTTTGGACCCAATCTGGGCTATCTGGAACCATCAATTACAAGAAAGAAATTCACTGCTCTTTTAATTTTGTAATAGAAAACATTTGGATTCCTGAATTTTCCTTGGCCGGGCTTCCATGTGCCAACCTAAGGAATTCATTAATGAGATCGGGCCACTCGGAGCAGACTCAAAGAGATTGGGCCACCTGGGACCAATTTAATGAAATTGGGCCACCTGGGGCCAGGTAAATGAAACTGGGCCACCTGGAGCCAGGTCAATGAAATTGGGCCATCTGGGGCCGGTTAAATGAAATTGCTTTTTTTTTTTTTTTTTATTTCTCTTTTGCCCCTTGATTAGGGTTCTTGATTTTGAACCAAGAGATTGGAGTCTTGAATTTTGGGTTTTTGATTTGGAATCTTGCTCTTTACTTTTGATTTGGAATTTTTTACCATAATTTTTTTTTACCTACCAGTGGAATTTTGACTTTTACCTTCCCTTTTCATGTGATATAATTTTCAGCTACTGCATAAATTTGGATTTTACCTTCCCCTTGATTTTTACCCTTCCACTTTCATGTGATATAATTTTCATCTACCACAAGAAATAATTTTGAACTTGGTAAGAATTTTTTTTTACCCATAAAATGGTCTTCCCCCTCCTATCCATTCTCCATTCTGATTTTTCTGAATTGAAAACAATTTGTGAGCGAGTGAGCTCGGGTTTTTGAATTTCCTTGAAGATCTGAAGCTTTTTACATTTTTTAGGGTTCTTTGAAATTTTTTCGAAGATCTTCAAATTCTCCTTGAAGTTCTTCATTCTCTCCTTGAAGTTCTTCATAGTTCTTGAGGAAGGAGTCATTTAGAGAATTTGACATTTTCTTAGGCTTCTTTGTAAATTGTGGAACTTCTTGGGGTTCTTTGTGATTTTGGGAAATATGACTAAGAGAAGAAAGAGAATGACTTATGGAGAGGTCCAATTGGATGGTTGTAGCAACTCTTCTTAAAGGGATGAGGGCCTTACGGACTGGTACTCTGGACAAACACTTCACAATACTTAGAATCATGTTTGCAACTCAATATGGGGCTCATGGGTAAGTCCTTGCATTTTATTCGTTTTTCTTTATTCATTCATTATTTTTTTGCTTTCTCTTATCATTTTTTATTATTTTTTTTTATTCATTGTTTTTTTTTTGTTTTATATATATATTTTTTGTTTTATATATATTTTTTTATTTTTTATATATATATTTTTGTCATTATTTTTTATTCCAGAAGTATGATGGTGGAGTACCACCAACCTTAGCCAGATATGGCCATCCAAACATAGCTTGGGATTGGTACAAGATGCTCCCTCGTGGAGTGAAGGAGTTGGTTAACTCATCATACCTGAGTCGATTGGCTTCCATAGAGACTAGGAATTTCAGCCTGGCATTAGCAGGGGCCTTGATGGAGCGGTGGTGGCCGAGTACTCACTTCTTCCATCTTCCTATTGGCGAGATCGCTATCACACCTCTGTGCTTCTATGCCTTGACAAGCATACCATTTGGGGGGAGGCCATTGACGTTTCTCGAGACTCTAACAGCTAGGGAGTTCACGGACTTGACATGCATAGACATCAAGGGTGATCAGATATATATCTGCCTTGGAGAGATGAGTGCTCGTTGGTGGAGGGCCGGCCTAGTAACATGGCACAGGTGAGCCATTCTTTCCTTTTGTTCATTGTGGATCAGTGTCTCTTTGGTGGTCTCCTAGGTGGGGTAAACATTCGCATGGCTGCCTTCTTCCAAAATATCTAGGACGCGGACACCTAGGATTGGGGTGGGGCTTCTTATGCATATCTGTTGTGGTCTTTGGATCTATTATCATATGGAGACTGAGGTCTCAAGGGTGTGGGCTACATCCTCTAGGTGATCGCTTGTTCTTGTACTCATTTCTTTTCATTTGGTTACATTTCTTCACTTGGATTTTTCAAATCAGCCCTGGTGCTATGAGCATCTAGAGATTATGGCTCCCATACAAAAGGACCCTCAAGTATGCCCTTTCCCATAATGGTGAGATGGGGAGATAGCTGTGTATGCAGGGGCCAGCGCCACCTTCCAAGGAACACTGCCCGTTCCCTCCTGAACGGTCTTACAAAGGTAAGCCATGCTTTGTCATTAAATTTCCTTATGTCCTATGCCGTACTTATTTTTTCTTGAATTTATAGGTCAATTGGAGACCATTCCATCCTCTTACATTTCTAGACTTTGACGAAGTTACTCGGGCTAGATACTTATCAAGGAACCAAGTCCTATTCAGTGGTATATGGGGCCATGTCTGGTATCTAGGAGAGAGGGTTATACCCCAATGGCCTGATATTGACACACGCTTCTCTCGTTGTCTTCCTCCACCAACCATGTATTATCTAGAGTGCATTCCTGCAGAGCTGTGAGGGTAGCGGCCAGAAGAGATGTGTATGTGCTCCTCCCTTTATGGGGGAGGAAAAACGGCTTGCTTTCATTCTATCCTCTCTCCTCTCTTTCTCTTTATTGAGGGAGGGGTGTGTCATGTGTACTTACCCGTGGCCCCCATACCGCAGTATCATCGCTCAGAGATATATGGAGGCCTACTTCATAAGAGTGTAAAATTCAACATTCGAGACGGAAATTTGATGATGGTCCAATACGGGGATCGGGATCATGCAAAAGGGTTTGGAGTTGACACCTAGGATTATGGGCCTAAGACCCAGGAGTGGGCCCAATTCCTAAGAAGAGGGCCTAAAAGTTGGCCTAGTCCCGAGATTTAGTGTAAGTGTCAGGTTGTAGAGTTGGGAAGGTGTTAGGCACTCAATCTACCCGATTCAACCGGTCTTCCTACTAAATGCTTAAGCATGAACATTTTTAACAATTATTCTTATTCCCCATGCATGGCTAAGTTATCACACCTATACACATTGACTGAATTTAAATAAATATGTACACTAAAATAAGGTCTATATAAAGTCTACATTATACTAATTTGGGTAAGAAATTATACTTTTGCTTGCCCCTTGTTTTGGGACAAGAGGGGTGGGACCCTGATTAATGCCGGCACAAGCTATTTTTTGGATTCTCTTGGCTCAGGGGAAGATGGTCTTTACCACCAACTTCCTTTCTTGAGAGATGTTGACTGTGATGATATTAGGACAGAGTTCCAGCTAGGAATGTTTACTTTTAGATTTTAGCTAAGGTGGCACTCCGACAGAGCTGCTATGGGAGGGCTAGGCTAAGATGGCACTCAGGCAGTTCGAAGGCCCTAAATGGTTGAGGAACTTCGAAGGCCCTAAGAATACTTCAAAGATTCAAAGGAATCTTACGAAGATCTCTCCGTAGACTAGAAGAACCTCAAAAAGGCGGGTGGGAGACTAAGGGGAAACTTTTTCTACCCAAAAATCTCACTCAATAAGGCAAAGGATTGAAGAGTTTTAAAGGCCCGAAGAACACTTCAAAGATCCGAAGACTTATGAAGATCTCTCTGAAAACTTGAAAAACCTCTTGGGGGGAAACGGGAGGAGAGAAGGCAGAGCTTCTCTCACTAAGAGGCTTGGAATCTTGGGGTGTGTTGGTGTGTAAAACCAAAGGGAGGAGGGGTATTTATAGGATTCTTGAACCAATGGAGAGGGAAGGGGAATTCCCTTAGCCAATGGGGGCATAAAGTGATTTTTTTGGACCATTGGGGTGAAAGTAAAAAATTTTGGACCAATGGGGTGGATGGTAAAATTCTTTGGCCAATGGGGGAAAGGTAAATTTTTTGGGTCAATAAGGTAAAATATTCCTTTATGGACCAATGGGAGGTTACAGCATAGGGTACGCTAGCGGGGTAGCGTACAGTGCACAAGTGGGTGGAGAGAAAATCTCTTCACCTAAACAGGTCAGTGGAACATAATCCGGCCATTGGCGGCGGCACATGAGGTTGGGTAAGGACAGTCGGGACAGGCATAGGTGCACAAGGCAGGCAAGGTGTGCACGGGGAGGCTAGCATGGGTGTGTGGCACATGACGCATGGGGCAGGCTAAGCTACGTGATGTAGGAGGCATATGGTTCAGGCAAGGTGCGTACGACAAGCAGGTAGGCACACACGGCATGCTGGTGGGGATGCCCGGGTTGTGCAGCAGGGACACACAAGCAAGTAGCGGGGGTGCACAAGTCGTACAGCAGGGGCACACGTGCCATGTAGTAGGGGCGCACGGGCAGGCAGCTAGGGCATGCGCAATGTGCGGTAGGGGCAAGCAGGTCATGTAGCAAGGGTGCCTAGGCTATGCGAGGCTAGATGGGATGGATGGCTAGGCTGATTGGATGGCTAGCTTGGCTAGCTGGCTGGTGCGTGCGGCGACATTCACAGGGAAAAATATGATTTTCCAGGGTAGATTGCGAGAGATCTGACGGTCTGATTTTAACATACCATATATCGTCGGAATCATATTTTCGAGTACTATCCATCGATATGGTCATCTTGACCAGATTCCTTCATATATAAAAGTCAAAATTGGACCCTCTTTTCTCTTGTGTGGGGTTTTTTGGGTTTTTTTAGGTAGAGGATGTTTCTGGGTTTCCTTAGCCAATCATATCTGTCGATCAGAAGTAAGGAGTCACATCCAAGATTTGTATTTCATCATAGTCAGAGGGGGTGACAAAATTGGGTGTCTACAGAATGCCCCTCTTTGGCCGAGGCCTATGTCAATGGCCGAAGGGTAAAGAAAAGAATGACCACATTTTGTCACCTATAGCATGTACTACCGTCATTTTGTCATTTAATGACGGAGTTGAAAAAGCAACAGGTAATATCTCCTAACTACTTTAAAGTTTTAAGACTTACCTAGGCGGCCGATTGTTGGAAAGAAATTTTCTGCTCTTCCAATCCTGCAAAAGATGTTAGTACTGAGAAATCAATAATGAGATCGGGCTACTTGGAACCGATTCAAAGAGGTCGGGCCACCTGGGGCTGGGTAAATGCAATTGAGCCACCTGGGATCAGATCAATGAAATTGGGCCACTCGGGCCGGGTAAATGCAATTGGACCACTTGGGGCCGATTCAACGAAAATGGGCCACCTAGGGCCGGGTAAATGTAATTGGGTCACCTGGGGCCTGGTCAATGAAATTGGGCCACTTGGGGCTGGGTAAACATAATTGGGCCACTTGGGGCTGGATCAATGAAATTGGACCACCTGGGGTCGGATAAATGCATTTGGGCCACTTGGGGCCGGTCAATGAAATTGGGCCACCTAGGGCCGGGTAAATGCACTTGGCCCACCTGGGGTCGGGTCAATGAAATTGGGCCACCTGGGGCTGGGTAATGCAATTGTTTCTTTTCTTCATTTTCCCTTGATTCTTGATTTTTGGCTCTTTGATTTGGAATCATGCTCTTTGCTTTTGATTTGGAATCATGCTTTTTGCTTTTGATTTGCTCTTTTTATTTGAATTTTGACTATGAAAAAATCTTTTCCTACTAATAGAATTTTGACTTTTATCTTCCTTTTTCACGTGATATAATTTTCACCTACCACATGAATTTGAGTTTTACCTTTCCTTTGATTTTTACCTTCCACTTCCATGTGAAATAATTTTCACCTACCACATGAATAATTTTGAACTTGGTATTTGGTGATAAGAATTTTTTATTTATACCTTGGAATTGGAATCTCAAATATTTTTTTTTTTTGGGAAATGAATTTTTTTTACCCATAAAATGGTCCCCCCCATTTGTTTATACCACTTTCTTACTTTTTTGAGTTAAGAACGATTTGTGAGTGATTGAGTTCAGGTTTTGGAATCTTCTCAAAGATCCGAACCTTTTCGCATTTTCTGGGGTTTCTTCAAATTTTTTCCAAAGATCTTCAGGTTTTACTTGAAGTTCTTCATCTTTCTCTTGAAGATCTTCATAGTTCTTGAGGAAGGAGCCCTTTGGAGAATTTGACATCTTTTTGGGCTTTTGTAAAAATTGGGAAACTTCTTGGGGGTTTTTTGTGATTTTAAAAAATATGGCTGAAAAAGAAAGAGAAAGACTTGTGAAGAAGTCCAACTGGATGGTTGTAGCAATTCTTCTCAAAGGGACAAGGGCCTTACAGATTGGTACTCCTGACAGACTCTCCATAACACTTAGAACCATATCTATAACTCAGTATGGGGCTCTTGGGTAACCCTTTACATTTCATTCATTGTTTGCTCATTCATCTTTTTTTGGTTTTCATTTTATTTTCATTTATCATTTTTATTGTTACCTTTATTAGCATGAAGGGGGGGGGGGGTACCACCAACTTTGGCCCTATATGACCATTCGAACATGGTTCAAGCATGGTACAAGATACTTCCCCGCAGAGTAAAGGAGATGGTTGACTCATCTTGCCTAAGTCAATTAGCTTTCATAGAGACCAGGAAATTAAGTCCGGCATTGGTAGGGGCCCTAATGGAGTGCTCCTTTCATCTTCTTGTTGGCGAGATCACCATTATGCCCTTGTGCTTCTATGCTTTGATAGGCATACCATTTGGTGGGAGACCCTTGACCCTTCCTAAGACTCTGACAGTGAGGGAGTTTGTAGACTTGACAGGCATCAACTTATGGCTGCTCAGACACATATCCGCCTTGGTGAGATCAATGCACGTTGGTGGAGAATTGGCCCGGGGGTAAACCCTGGTAACATTGCACAGGTGACCCGCTCTTTCCTTTTGTTTACTATGGGTCAGTGTCTCTTCGGTGATCTCCGAAGAGGGGTGGATATTCGCCTGGTAGCCTTCTTCCAGAATCTTTGAGAGATAGACTCTTGGGATTAGGGCGGGGCCGCCTATGCATACCTTATGTGGACCCTAGACCTGTTATCACATGGAGACCAAGGTCTTAAGGGAGTCGGATACATTCTCCAGGTAATCCTTGTACTCACTTCCTTTCATTTGGTTAAATTTCCTTACTTTGATCTTTTAAATTAGCCCTGGTGCTTTGAGCATCTACTGATTATATACCCCAGGCTGAAGGACCCTCGAGCATTTCCCTTTCCCATAGTCACAAGATGGGGAAACAGTCGGGTACTTAGGGGTCGGCGCCATCCTCTAGGACCACTGCTCATTCTCTTCTAAATGGCCTTACAAAGGTATGCCACATTTGTCATTAGATTTCCTTCTTTCTTATGCTGTACTTACTTCTTCTTGGATTCACAGGTCACTTGGAGGCCGTTCCAGCCTCTTACATTCCCAAACCTTGATGAAGTTACTTTGGCTAGGTACCTATCTGAGAACTGGGTCCTATTCAGGGGCATATGGGGCCACTCCTGGTACTTGGGGGAGAGAGTCGTACTCCAGTGGTCCAATTTTGAGGCACGCCTTTCTCCTTGTCTCCCTCATCCCACCATGCATTCTCTAGAGTACGTTCCTACAGACTAGATTGAGAGGCTAGCCGATGGAGTATGGGATGATTCATTCCTTGATCGGGATAAGGACTACAAAACCTTCCTTAAGGAAAAGATAGTATGCACTCCTTTTAGCCCTGATGGTCCAGTGGTATGTTGCCCTTTCTTGAGTAATTCCTTCATGCTTCAATTTCTTTTTTCCTTGGTCTTGACTGATGTTCTTTTAGGGGAGAATACGACATGTAGATCTTTCTACAATTTTGTCACACATCAGTGCTACTGGTCCATTGCAAACTGGACCCTCTACTAGTATGGGTGGGTCCCTCAGGATAGCCACCATCCCCTTCCATGGCTTCTCAGGTTGGTGCTAGCCTAACGCAGCCAATCCTAGCCTCCCTCATCTTTTGGAGCAGAGAACAGATGTAGATGCTTCCTTTGGGCTACCCATTCCTTACGACTATGTAAGTATCTGACCATCTCTCAATTAACTTTTAACCTCCTTTGATTGATACGCTCTTTCTTAGTTGTCCTCGGAGGTCTATTATGAGATCAGGAGGATGCATCATGGCTTGTGTGAGGCAATGATCGCCAAGGTATTTTCTATCTCTTTTTCTTTTTACCCTTCTTCTTTCATTACTCTTCTTCTTGATCCTCTCCTAATATTTCTTAGGACGGAGGATTGTTGCCTTGGAGAGCCAAGTCAGCTCCTACCAGCAAGAGAATGCCCAACAGCATGCATTGATTCAAGATTTGACCCAGAGACTGGAGAATACTGGACTGGCATCCCCGAGCTCCTCGTCATTCTATGAGGGTGACTCAGAGTATGGTTCAGATGAGGATTTCAGCCCTTAGGGATCTGTTCCAGTAGTTCCTACAAGCACAAACACATGTATATTTTTTATTTTTCTTTTTTATCTCCATGTTTGTTCACTTTTTTTTTTATTTTAGCATTTTATAGATGGAAGCCTATCTTTGACACAAAGAAAATTTCCTTTTATTTATGGCTTGGGAATGTTTAGGCAAAATTAATTCCACAACTCAAGACTTCAATAGAGCAATCGGGATAACACGAAAAATCTAAGTGATTCCTCATTTTACTACCAAGTGAATTACAAGAAAATGACTTCTCTACCATAAACGGGATAGATAGGTAACAATATAGGGAGACAATTCTTTGGGTGGATAAAAGTTCACCAACTCCTTGGGGTCACCTGCTTCTAGTCCATACTGTCGATTGATGTAAGTGGGAAAATAAAAAAGACATATGAGTCAATCCCATCAACCTGATGTAATTGTATCCAAGGGTCTTCATCAGAAAATCCTCCTATGGCTTCCTTCGGCATCTCCATGCAATGGCCTTTGTAGTTCTTCCTTGTAGGTACTCTTTCCAATCAACAATGAGCTTGAACTCCAGGGCTTCTCTCCTTTCCTAGTAGCAAAGAGCTCTAAGTCGGCATTCTTTCAATGGCTTGCTTTGCTTCAGCTTATCAAGTAGCCATAGTTGGAAAATGGTGGGACTTCTGCGATAATGATCAAGTCTGAACCTATGGCTATGGCTCATGTCATTAAATCCTTTGAATGTCTCTACAAGGACTATGGGAATGATATCTCTTCCTTTCTTCAATTGCTTTAGCACTTCTATTGGGACAATTGGTGTACCACTTCCAAAAGTTCAAAGAACATAGCTAGCTATCACGCATAGTAGATAAGCATCCTGTGACCTTTGCTGATGGATATCCCCTAATGGTAGGTATTGACTGAAGATCATGGCCACCTTTAAAATATCAATCTTTCCATATTTGATGAATTGCTTCATTTCCTCCTTTTCCCATATGAAAAAGTCCTGGATCTCTTCTAAGAGATCTTTCTTTAAAGATGGTTGAATCAACTTCCTCTTAGGTGGAGATAACATATAAACTCATAATTCCTCAAGAGTTGGATAGATCTCAACTAATCCAAACCGAAACACATGAAGATTGGTATCCCAGTGTTGAGGCACTTGTTGGAGTACATGGTGATGTAGCTTTATGCACCCGATCCTGCTGAACACTGACATATTCACAGATTCTAGTAGTCCTGGAACCCTCATATTTATGTCCAAGGTCCATTTTCTTAACGTCTCATCCGACGAGTCCATGACTTTTTATGCAATCATCACAAACAAAAGGGAAGACGATGATTTACCAAGTATCACTCATTAGCTAATGACACAACCAAACCTTCACCACTGTTGTATAAAGCACACTCTTTTTTTTTTTTTGACTAATCAAGGATGGGGAATGAACTGGCCTTGACATAATAGTGTCGGGTGGCAAATTTCGGAAGATGAAATTTTGGGTACGAATCTGGAGGACCATAGATGGATGATGGATGTCCAATGGCCTTGCATGCCAAATGGCGATTCTTAGGGACACAAGCTATGATGATCTTTTAAGATACCTTGATTATTAATTTAGGAACCAATTTATTGCCTTGATCTGGTTAAGACCGCACTTGCACATGTTAAGTTGCATACTTGTCCCTCAAAAGGAATCAAGTCTGACGTAGTTCGGGTTATTCACCCTATTAGATAAAGTATCTCTTGAGTTGATCCATGTTGACCAATCCTGATATTTCTTCGCTATTGTGGTCTATGAGTTTCATAGCTTTGCGTAGTAAAATCTCTTTGACAGTGAATGGGCCACTCTAGTTGGGCCTTAATTTTCCTCTTGGGTCATGAATTGGTGGCTCTTTGCTCTTGAAGAACAAGTTTGCCCTCTTCTATGTGACAGGGCTTCACATTCTTGTTGAAGGCCCTTGCTATTCTTAGTTGATATTTCATTAGGTTGTCTATGGCTTTCATTCATCTTTCATCAAGAAAGTTAAGCTCGTCATGTCTGGCCTTCACCCATCTCCTTCAGGTTACTGACTATTAAGAAGCACCTTTAGTGATGGTACTAGAATTTCCACAGGTAGCACTGCCTCAACCCCATATACCAAGGAGAAATGAGTTGCCCCTGTCGAGGATTGTATAGAGGTCTGATATGCCCACAAAGCTAGTGGCAACTTGTCCTCCCAATCCTTATGTGTTTCAACCATTTTTTGTAAGCTCATCTTGTTGTTCTTGTTAGCCGTTTCTACTACCCCATTGGTTTGTGGCCTGTAAGTGGTAGAGCAGTGCCTTCTGATACTAAACTTTGTACAAATCTTATTAGTCTTGCCCCAGAAATGGGATCCCTAATCTAAAATCAACTCTTGAGGTACTCCATATCGAAAAATGATATTTTCTTGGATGAGTTTTGCTACCTTAGCAGATGTGAGGACCGCATATAACTGGGCTTCTACCCACTTGGTGAAATAATCAATGGCTACCAAGATGAACTCGTGCCCATTGGATGCTTTGGGCTCGAACTTCCCTATTATATCAATGCCTCAAGTAAAGAATGGCCAAGGAGAATTGAGTTAGTGCAACTCTATTGGCAGGATATGTATGATATTAGCAAATATCTGACATTTGTGGCATTTCTTGATAAAACTCATGTAGTCTACTTCCATTGTATTCCAATAGTATCTTAGCCTAAGAATCTTCTTAGCAAGCATCTTGGCACTTATATGGGGTCCACGAGGCCTTGATGAGTTTCCTCCATGATGGTTGTGGCTTGTTCTTCATCCATACACATCAACTATATTCCGTTATAGGACCTCTTGTTCAACAAGTCTTCTTGAAGGATAAACTGGGTGGCATATCTTCTCAAAAGTTTCTTTTCTCTTTTTGTGCCTTCAACTAGGTATTTCCTTACTCTGATGAAATCCAGAATCTGAGTGAACCAAGACCGACCATCTACAATTAGAGAGTTCACCGAATTATGATAAATGGGCCTGCGTCTTTATTCTACCAAGAATGGTCAAACTTTAGCCATAGGGTTGCATTCTACCATAGATGCTAAGGTCTCAAGGGCATCGGAGAAACTATTGTTATCTCTCTGGAAGCATTCGAATGAGATCTTCTCAAAGTATTCAATCACCTCTTCTAGATGTTCTTTGTATGGTTTCAACTTTTCATCTCCGGTCTTCCACTTTCCTTGTGTCTAACAATAGATGAATCTCTTTGATCCTTTTCACCCCAATGGTTAGGGCAGTTTAGAGTCTCAAGGCACAAGCTTCGTATTATGGAATATTATTGGTATAGGGGAAATCAAGGTGGAATGGTGAAGGCAAAATAAAGATCATCAGGATTGACAAGTAAATTGTTTTGCACCACCCCTCTTTTGATTAGTTGCTCCATTAAAGAACAATTGCCACTCATTATTTGTATCTTCTTCTTCTATTGTTGTGATTTCTCCATCGGGAAAGGCATCGTCCAGGGCTCTTCTATCTTCTGTGGGGTGGTCAGCCAAATAATCAGTTATGGCATACCTCTTGATAGATTTCTGAGTAACATAGGTGATGTCAAATTCTGATAGCAGAAGTAGCCACCGAGCCATCCTTCCTTTTAAAGCAAGTTTCTCAAAGAGGTACTTGATTGGACCCATTCTAAAGATCAAACATACTGGATAAGCTACCATATAGTGTCGCAGCCTTTTTGTTACCTAAATTAGTATGACACAAGTTTTTTCCAAAGATGTATACCGCGTCTCATATTCTAAGAACTTATTGCTGAGGTAATATATGGCATGCTCTGCCCCCTTTTTCGTCTATTTTTGTGCTAGTGTGGACACCCAATTTTTTCACCCTCCTCCAACTATGATGAAATTCAGATCTTGGACGTGACTTTCAACTTTCGGCTTCTGACTTTCGATCAACAGAGATGATGATTGACCTAGAAAATCCAAAAACAATCCCCACCTATCTGAAAACCCTGAAAACCCCCGTGCGGGAGAGAAGAGGGTCCAAATTTGACTTTTTATATACAAAGGAATTTAGTTAAGATGACCATACAGATGGAAAGTGCTTGGGAATACGATTCTGACGATATATAGCACATCAAAATTAGACTGTCGGATCTCCTGCAATCGTCCCCAAAAAATTACGTTTTCTAGTACGTATGCCGCACACACTAGCAAGCCTGTTGAAAACCTGGAAAAATTCCCTACCTACCCAAATACCCCAAATTCATCCCCTACCTAAAAACCCTGGAAACCCTCACGCGGGAGAGAAGAGGGTCCAAAAATGTTTTTTTTTTATATAAAAAGAAATCTGATCAATGTGATTGTATGGAAGAATAGTGCTCGAAAATACGATTGCGATGATCTCCTCTAATAGTCATTAGAAAATTCTAAAATTCATACATGCGTTGCATGCAGGTAGCCTGCGCACATGTTGTGCGTAGGCCAGCCCGCACGCATATTGGGCGTGCTAGCCAATAGGCCAGCCCACATGCCTTACATGCACCCTCGCCAACTACAGCTCGCGATCCCACTGGCTGATGCCAATGCCCTCTCTAGTTGCAGCTCATGCACCCACTGGTTGCAGCCCATGCGCCTGCTGGCTACTACTAGCACCCTCGCTGGCTATAGCTCGCGAGCTCACTGGCTACTACCAAGACCCCTACCTGCTGTATCCCGCACCTACTGCTGCCCAGCCCATGCATGACTGCAGGCCAGCCTGTGCACGGCCAGCTTGTGCACATTATCTGCCCATCCTTGCATCATGCCTGCCCTCCCATGCATCTGTGCCTGTCATGCCCCATGCATTTCAACCCAACCTTGTGTGCCACCGTCAATGGCCAAGATGTGTGTTCCATTGGCCTCACGGGTGAAGAAATTTTCTCTTCACCCATTTTTTAGTCTGCACTACTCCACTAGTATACCCTATGCCGTAACCTCCTCTTAGTCCAAAAACATACAAACAAGTTGTGAGTTAGGAGTATACTGGTTCCAGAACCACATCGTTACCCGGCAAACACCTATTAATAACCCTCCCATAATACCACTATATCGAATCCAACATTGCATGTAGGGTATACCAGTCACCAAATCAAACATCACGTGAGGGTCTGTCATGACACTGGCATCTGTGCACCTCAGTCATCGAAAATCGTCCCCAACCACAGACCATCAGACGAGAGGATTAGCCAATACATAAACCCTTATTGGCAAGGGTTGTAGCACTAGGGTGGTTATCCTTGCCCAATGCATTCTAATATGCCACAACACAATTCAATTACACTCACACACACACATACACCCTGAGCATGTAGTGCCGCTGGCACCCCAGTCACACACACACACACACACAGAGTAAGCATGCAGTGCCGTCGGCACCAACTGTTGGCCACCCTGCACCCTAGTCACACACACACACACACACACCCTAAGCAGGCAGTGCCATCAGCACCAATCGTTGGCCACCCTGTACCCCAGTCACACACAGTCACACACACACACACACCCTGAGCGTACAGTGCCACCGGCACCAACCGTTGGCCACCCTGCACCCCAGTCACACACACACACTCACCCTAAGTATGTAGTGCCGTCGACACCAATAGTTGGCCACCCTGCACCCCAGTATCCACATACATATGCACACACATCCTGGGCATACAGTGTCGTAGGCACCCACTATAGGCCACCCTGCATCCCAGTCACACACACACACATGCACTATCATAATCCACATTCTCATGCCACATCAACACTTTACAAAAGGAATAATATAATAATATGCAAAATGATATAATTCATCCACATATGCATTATGATACAAGCATTCCATAAAAGCACACGAAATCCCCTCACCTCAAGTTCTAGATGGCGGTAGATAGTTGATGGCTTCGTGTTGTGTGCTCCCATCACTTCTCGGCTCCACTCCTAGGACACATAGTGTTTCTAGGTTATTTGGTTATCTATAGGGGAGTGGGACACTAGGACCCGTGTCCCAATAAAAGGGTTAAAAATTAGCTTTAAAATGGTTCATCGGTGGATGATCATCCGCCAGTGAGTTCACCGGTGGACAAATCCAAAAGGGATGCAAATCCTGTAATATTTTCACTGATAAGCATCCACCAGTGGATGGATATGCGAGGTCTGAAAACCTCAAAATTACATCTACAGGGTTCACCGATGGATGGTTACTACCTTCACCAACTGGCCGGTGAAGTTAAAATCGAGGTTTTACCCAGATCAGCCCTATGGCCCTGTGGCCCCTATGTATGGTGGTGGGAGTGCATGTTGTTCAGTGGGGTGTCATTTCCCAACTCTATTCTTTCTCTCTTCTCTTTTACATAGTTTATAGCATAGGTTTTTGTGATTTTTAGAGTGGGTTTGAATGTGGGGCACTCACACACACCACACCTAACTTAGGTTTAGTGTAATTGGTGGGTTAATTTACATAGAGTCATAAGATAGACTCAAATCCCCATTTTTCAAGTCTAAGTTAACCTAAATTGAGGAATATCGGTTGGGGGGTTCATGTAGTGACCATCAATTGCTTGTGTGATCACTCAATTCCATTATTCATGTGTTTAATTTCATTTTCCCCAACCTAATTTTGAGTTTGATATAACTAGTTGTAGAGGACTTGGTAACTTCCCAAATCCTAAGGTTTTAGGTTGCCAGATTTAGGGCTTTTCATGTAAGATGCCTTCCCACTCCATGGTGAATGATTAACTTGCTTGATTAGGTCCCTCACACCAAAATCCCCCATTCAATTTGTAGATTGGGTATGTGGGTAGAGGGATTTTGATTAGGATTTTCCCCACCTAGCCTAGGTCAAGAATGGGGTATGAGAGAGAGAGAGAGAATTAACTAAATGGTAGAGAGAGGAACTTACCTTCAATGGTAGGTGCTCCCTTTGCTTCCCTCTTATTCCTCCTCCCTTGCCTTCCTTCTCCTCCTCCTTCTTCTTCTTTCTCCCTTTCTTTGTTTCTATTTTGGTAGGAGAAGAAATGAATGGTAAGAGTCCAATTTATTGCCACTTAAGTCCCATTAAGGGCTGTTTGGGGAATTAATGGGTGTTTACCCAATACTTGGTTATTCTGCTATTCGGTAGTAATGGCCCCACCTTAAGGTGTCCGGATACATTAACCGAAATTCTTTGGTTCAGGGAAATTCTCTTTAATGGTAGAGTACATACCTTAACTCCTTCAATGGTTTGTAGTTCTTCCATGTGATGAGCAGGGCAAGTCCATAAGTTACTAGTGGTTGTCACCTAGTTGCATCACCCATGTACAAAAGTTGAAATTATCCCGGGTTTTTAGGCAAGGGTATAACAACCCCCCCCCCACCTTATAAGAATTTCATTCTCAAAATTAAACGGCTGTTACGTGATTGGGAATGTCATCGAGAACTTGCGCATTCCCACAGAATGTCAGTTCAAAGGTATGTGGTGCTCAGTATCAATTCACATACCTTTGAAGATCCATACATATTCAACTTGGATATGGTGAAGACATCATATAATACCCCCGACTTAGGTAACCTGTCCCAAGTTCCTACTTTGTATATTCGGGTTATCTATGAACTTAGGTCGTTGACCCGTTTAACTTACCAACTATTCACATTTCTAATACAGAGTGTCCTAAGCTTCTACCATTCTATATAGAGCTTAGACACAGATGTTGCTACAGGGGATCAAGTCAATAATGATCTATGTTCCTCGGTCTGAGGATGGTCTAACCAAATCTTCAAGAAATGCATCTCGAAACTCCTTCACTATCTCTATATTTCCTTTAAAGATTTGTTTATCTTGGTTGTATATACGATGGGTTCTAAGTAGGCTTCATCCCCATAATTTAATAACTTTTATACTCCAAATGCAGATATAACCAGCTTCCTGTACTTCTTTATCCTTCTTTCATTTGTGAACAACTTCACTTCCATCTTGAGGTTTGAATATAATGCTCTTCTCAGCACATAGCGCACACGTAAGATAGGCGGATAACTCATCCATACCTAAAATGACATCAATGTTATGCTTATCCAGCTTGATCATGTGATCAGTTATATCCTCTCCATAGACTTGTATGGGGTATGGCTCATACACTTCCTCCAATCCTACTTCATTTTTAATGAGTGTTTTGACAACTAATTGTGTGTAAAAAACCTTTAGTCTACCATGCATCTTAGCCGTAATGTTCGAAGATACAACTAAATGTTATGTACTAAAATCTAGTAATAAATATGAGGGTGTAATCAATATCAACAATATAATTGTAGCTACCTCAATTATAGCCCTAGCCTCTTCCACTATTACTGCAAATACCCCTCCTTATGCTTCGATACTTTGCTATGTTTGAACCCAACGACTAGTTGTTGGTGTTAAGGGCATTACATATGAGTCTCCTGACATATTTTGTGGACACAATCTAGCTATATGTCTAAGCTGATTACATATAAAACATTGCTTCATTTGTGGACATGATCTGGTCTTATGGCCAAGTTGTTTATATGCATAACACTATTTCTCTTGTGGTCTCACTTGCTGAGTTGTTGTTGCTACTGGCCTAGACTGCTGTGATTCTTGGTCAACTTCCAATCTATCACATTGTGGTGTAGTTGGAGTAGTATAGGGTTCTGTAACTACTCTAGTGAAATCTCAACCTCCAAATAGTGTGTTTGTTCTCCTTGTTGCCTGAGCTTGATAATTATCTCTCTGTTTGTTTTATATAGATTTGGCTATTTGAACCACCTATGCATAGATCTGCAACTGGTGTACTACTAAAATGCACTAATTGTTGGCCTCAGACCATTTTCAAACTTCTTGGCCTTAGCCTTACCTGTCTTCATATGCTCTGGTGCAATATAGTACAACTCTTCAAACTCTTGATGATATTCGAGAATAGATTTGGCCCTTGAGTTAGAGCTATGAACTCCACCTCCTTTGTATCCCTTACACTCTCTGGGAAGTAGTTCCCATAGAAAGCCTCAATAAATTGCTCCAAAGTAGGATTGGGATGAGCAATTGTCGATATGGGCTTTGGGGCTTTCCACTATGTATAGGCTTCATTCTGCAACTGTAGGTGGCATATATTATCTTTTGTTCATCAGTGCAATCCAGTATCATAAATATTTTTTTTCCACACCTTCTATCCATTTAGCTTGTGTCAATGGATCATGGGTCACACCATTAAAGTAGGGAGGCAATACTTCTAGAACATCTCCATCAACCTTGAGGTGTCGGTCCACATAGGCACCGTAGATGGGCTATGAGAAATAGCCTGTCCAGGTGGTGTATAAACTACTAGTACAGTCTGAGATGCTGATTGTACATTGGTATGAGTCCCTCGAATCGTGGTGGAGTTGACTGTGTAGCAAGGGGTGTTGGTTGCACAGGTAGAGGAACCATTGATGTTCTCTAGCTTGGGCGGCAATAACAATCTAAGTACGCATCTCATTCATAATTTCACGCTACTGCTGCCAAATTCTTTGCATTATACCATTAATGATAACTACATCCTATGATCCCTGGTGGAGTAAGGGAAGGAACTCTAGGTGGTAAAGCCTCAACCATGTCTTCACCTTCAGTTTTGGGTGATGGAGACCCATTTGGATTGGCCTTTATGGTATGTTGATGCCTCCCCAATTGCGGGTGATCACTGATATGGTTTTGTCTTGATGTCATTGGGAAATCTTCCTGTGGGATGAACATTCTAATAAATTTCCTAAATTTACCTGGTCATCCCATTTGACCACACAACATACTTTATACCTCACCTAATCAATAATTGAAATACCTAAGAGATAAGGGCCATTTGCGTAGCCTACTGGAAGATGGCACTAGCTGACTGGGAAACCAACAACCCTAGCCTTTACAAACCTCTAGTTTTTAAATCCTAGTTTGAAGTATGTCCCTTACACTTGTCTGGTTTTAGTTGTTATTATCTTATTATTAGTATTATTATTTATTTATTTTAACTACGGACAAGCTTATGCTCTTAATGAAGTTATTATCGGTGTTCGGATTTTGCACCTAGGCTAGTCTCCTAGAGTGTGTATTAAGGCTTATGCATTTATCTTGAAGGTTTTAAACTTAATCCTAATCAACACCAGTATATCCTAGGATTTTGTGCATTCATGGATTAAGGTAGAGCATCACACTCTGATACCACTCTGTCACACCCTGCCTCCTCTAGGTAAAGGTATGCTACACTAGATACCCATATCCAGTCAGCCTACCCCTTCAGGATCACAGATACAGTACCCCAATCCGTAAATGACCTAAAATCACAACTAAAATCAGAGTACACATATAAGATTTGTAAACTTTACTACTGGTGATTCACTAAATGATAATTACAATATACCAAAATTCATTTGAATTCCGATCCTAGGTATTACGAGATTATAAATAATACATAAGGATAAATAACTGACAATAAGGAAGTGATGTCCATCAGCACAGTGTCTCGCAGACACAAGCCTTACCGTTGCCACCGAAGTCCTAAGCTTGCCTCTGCACTAGTTCCACCATCTAAAAAGGTTGCAACAAATGGGGTGAGCTTCCACGAAGCCCAGTGAGGGATACACAGACACCCATGTAGCCACAACAATCAATAAAATAGAAACAAGTACAAATACTCACCCACAACAATATTAATGCAGTTAGATGAATGCAATTAGATGAATGAAATAACATGATCCAGTTTTAGCAAACAATTCTAAGCAATAATTTCTAATTCCAAAGGGGTATAAGTGCTACTGCAATATAGGTGTTATCCCCAGTCATGAATGTATGTTATCAAGCCCCAGGGATACAAGCTAGTTGCGAGTCAGAAGCGTGCAGGTTCCGCAACCACATCATTACCCAGTAAACCCTTATTAATAACCCTCCCATAATACCACTACATCAAATCCAACATCACATGTAGGGTATACCCATCACCGAATCAAACATCGCGTGAGGGTCTATCACGAGGTTGGTATTTGCGCACCTCAGACACCGAAAATCGTCCCCAACCACGGACCTTCGGACGAGAGGATTAGCCAATACGTAAATCCCTATTGGTAAGGTTTGTAGCACCTGGGTGGTTATCCTAGCCCAATGCATTCTAATATGCCACAACACAATTTAATCACACTCACACACACTCACACACACACACACACACATCCAGAGCATGCAGTGCTGTCAGCACCAACCGTTGGCCACCCTGCACCCCAATCACACACACACACACACTCCCTGAGCATGCAGTGCCGTCAACACTAATCGTTGGCCACCCTGCACCCTAGTCACACACACACACACACCCTGAGCATGCAGTGCCACCGGAACCAACCATTGGGCACCCTGCACCCCAGTCACACACAGTCACACACATACACACACTCACCCTGAGCATGCAGTGCCGTTGGCACCAACCGTTGGCCACCCTGCACCCCAATCACACACACACACTCACCCTGAGCATGTAGTGCCGTCGGCACCAATCGTTGGCCACCCTACACCCTAGTCACATACACACACACTCACCTTGAGCATGCAATGCCGTCGGCACCAACCGTTAGCCACCCTATACCCTAGTCACACACACACACACACACACATACATACACTCACCCTGAGTATGTAGTGTCACCGGTACCAACCGTTGGCCACCCTGCACCCTAGTCTTCACATACATACGCACACACACCCTGGGTATAGAGTGTTGTAGGCACCCACCCTAGGCCACCCTGCATCCCAGTCACACACACACACATACACAATCATAATCCACATTCTCATACCACATCAACACTTTACATAAGGAATAATATAATAATATGAAAAATGATATTATTCATCCATATATGCATTATGATACAAGCATTCCATAAAAACACACAAAATCCCCTCACCTCGAGTTCTAGATGGTGGTAGATAGTTGATGGTTTCGTGTTGCATGCTCCCATAACTTCTCGGTTCCACTCCTAGGACACATAGTGTTTTTAGGTTATTTGGTTATCTATAGGGGAGTGGGACACTAAGAACTATGCCCTAATAGAAGGATTAGAAATTAGCTTTAAAATGGTTCACCAGTGGATGCTTACCGATGGATGATCATCCGCCAGTGAGTTCACCGGTGGACAAATCTGAAAGGGATGAAAATCCTATAATATTTTAATCCGCGGATGCTCATCTGCTGGTGGCTTCACTGGTGGATGGATCCGCAAGGTCTAAAAACCTTAAAATTACATCTACAGGGTTCACCGGTGGATGGTTATTGCCTTCACCAGCTGGCCGATGACCATCAGCCGATGAAGTTAAAATCGGGGTTTCCTTACCCAAATCAGCCCTATAGGCCCTGTAGCCCCTGTGTATGGTGGTGGGAGTGCATGTTGTTCAATGGGGTGTCATTTCCCAACTCTATTCTTTCTCTCTTCTCTTTTACATAGTTTATAGCTTAGGTTTTTGTGATTTTTAGAGTGGGTTTGTATGTGGGGCACTCACACACACCACACCTAACTTAGGTTTAGTGTAATTAGTGGGTTAATTTACATAGAGTCATAAGATAGACTCAAATCCCCATTTTTCAAGTCTAGGTTAACCTAAATTGAGGAATATCGGTTGGGGGGTTCATGTAGTGACCATTAATTGCTTGTGTGATCACTCAAATCCGTTATTCATGTGTTTAATTTATTTTCCCAACCTTATTTTGGGTTTGAGATAACTAGTTGTAGAGGACTTGGTAACTTCCCAAATCCTAGGGTTTTAAGTTGCTAAATTTGGGGCTTTTCGTGTAAGATGCCTTCCCAGTCCATGGTGAATGATTAACTTGCTAGATTAGGTCTCTCACACCAAAATCCCCCATTCAATTTGTAGATTGGGTATGTGGGTAGAGGGATTTTGATTAGAATTTTCCCCAACTTAGCCTAGGTCAATAATGGGGTATGAGAGAGAGAGAATTATCTAAATGGTAGAGAGTGGAACTTACCTTCAATGGTAGGTGCTCCCTTTGCTTCCCTCTTCTTCCTCCTCCCTTGCCTTCCTTCTCCTCTTCCTTCTTCTTCTTTCTCCCTTTCTTTGTTTCTATTTTGGTAGGATAAGAAATGAATGGTAAGAGTCCCATTTATAGCCACTTAAGTCCCATTAAGGGTTGTTTGGGGAATTAATGGGTTTTTACCCAATACCGGATTATTCCGCTATTCGGCACTAACGGGCCCACATTAGGGTGTCCGGATACATTAATCAATTCCCCAATAGGTTGTCCCAACTATTAGGGGTGGTTTGATGTGCAAGGGTACAAAGACCCCGGTCCCACAGCAAATTAACCCATTTTCGGCCAGTATTCTCACCGGAGGGTGTTCACAAGTGGATGCTCCATCAGCCGGTGAAGGTTGAACTAGTCACGCTTGTGAGGAAATGGTTCCCTAAGTTGAGTGGAGCCTTCTCAAGGTGTTTTCGGTGTGTGGGCTCCACCTCTTGGTACATTTCACTAACAAGGTTCCGGAAAATTCTCTTCAATGGTAGAGTACATACCTGAACTCCTTCAATGGTTTGTAGTCCTTCCAAGTAATGAGTAGGGAAAATCCATAAGTTACTAGTGGTTGTCACTTGGTTGCATCACCCATGTACAAAAGTTGAAATTAGCCCTAGTTTTTGGGCATGGGTGTAACACTCTCCTCCTCCCCACCCCCTGTGAGTTTCTTCAGGTCTTTGGAGCGATCTTCGTCAAGATCCAAAATTTTATTCGGATCTTCTAAGTGTTCTTCGGGATCTTGAAGATCTTGAAGATCTTCAATCCAAGTTTGTAGTTCAATCCATTTTTCCAAAAATAGCATTTTGTTTAGCATTCTTGATCTTCGCCAAAAGTAGAAATCTCTCCCCCCCTTGAGGTTCTTCAGGTCTATGAAGAGATCTTTGTCAAGATCCGGAGTTCTTCTTGGATCTTCAAAGTATTCCTCGGGGCTTTGAGGATCATCAATCCATTTTTAGGTCAATCCATTTTTTTCAGAAATAGCCATTACCAGCCAAAGCTCTATTGGACTGCCCTTGGAATCTTTTCAAAAATAGCCATTCCCAGTGAAAGCTCTATTGGAATGCCCTTGGAATCTTTTCAGAAATAGTCATTCCCAGTGAAAGCTTTGTCTGATTGCTCTTGGAATCTTTCCAGAAATAGCCATTCCCAGTGGAAGCTCTATCGGAGTATTACCTCAGACTAGCCCTCCTAGCCTATCCCCAGTGAAAGCTCTATCAGAGTGCCACCTCATTCGAAGCCAAAAAATTACCTTCCCTAGCTGAAGCTCTGTCCGAATCCAAATCTAAAAATAGCCTTCCCTTGCCCAAGCTCCGTCCTAATCCAAATCCGAAAGTAATTGTTCATACTTGAAACTCTACCCAAATATCATCACAATCAAAATCTCTCGAGAAATGAAGTTGGAGGTCAAGACGATCTTCCTATGAGCCAGGAGATCAGAAAGACAGTCTGAGACGGTACTAATCAGGGGCCCACCCCTCTTGACCTGAAATAGGGGTTAAGTTCAAGTACAGTTTCTCAACCAAATTGTCATCATGTAGACTTTATATAGACCTTGTTTTAGTGTACATAGTCATTTTAATTCAGTCAATGTATATATGTATGATAACTTAGCCATGCATGTGGAATAGGAATAATTGTGAAAAATGTTCATTCTTAAGCATCTAGTAGGAGACCTGTTGAACCGGATAGATTGGGTGCCTAACACCTTCCCAATACTGTAACCTGACACTTACCCTAAATCTCTGGACCAAACCAACTTTCGGGCCCTTTTCTCCAGAATTGGGCCCACCATGGGTCCAAGTCCCATAATCCTAGATGGCGACTCCAAACCCTTTTGCATGATCCCGATCCCTATATTGGACCATCATCAAACCCCCATCTAAAATGATGAACTTTACACTCTTACGAAATAGGCTTCCATGTATCTCCGAGTGGCGATACAATAGTGTGGGGCCCGTAAGCGAGGCACTCACAACGCACCCCTCCCTCATGAGAAGAGAAGAGAGAGGAGAGTGGATAGAATGGTGACTTGTGAAGTCATCGATCTTCGGCCGCTACCCTTACAGCTAGTAATGAGCCCATGGAATATTCTCCCACTGATAAGTATAAAAGAAGTGGTTCTCCTTCCACTAGTGGTGTTAATACTGGTGGGTTCATGAGGTATTCTTTGATCTTATCAAAAGCTTATTGGCATATATCATTCAATTCTGTGGGCTGATCCTTTTTCAGTAACTTGAAGATTGGTTCACAGATTGTAGTCAACTGAGCTATGAATCTGCTGATATACTAGTTGTGACCCAAAAATCCTCGTATCTGCTTCTCAGTGCGAGGTGTGGGCATTTCTTGGATTGCCTTGATCTTGATACGATCGACTTCAATGCCTCTTTCAATCACCAAGAACCCTAACAAATTTTCTACTATTGCCCCAAAGACACACTTCTAAAGGTTCAACCTCAGCTGATACTTCTTGATTCTTTCAAAGGATCATCTTAATGTGGGAATGTGCCCCTGTTGATCCTTTGACTTCACTGTCATGTCATCCACATAGACTTCCACATCTTTTGTTCATCATGTCATGTAATATGGCCATAGCTGCTCTCTGATAAGTTGCCCCGACATTCTTTAGTTCAAAAGGCATCACCTTATAACAATAGGTTCCCCATGGAGTGGTGAAAGCTGTCTTTTCTCAATCTTCTGGTGTATGCTCACTCGGTTGTATCCTGAGAATCCATCCATGAATGATAACAAGACATGCCTTGCCGTGTTGTCAACCAATACATCAATGTGAGGTAATGGGAAGTCATTTTTAGGGCTTACCTTATTAAGATCCTGAAAGTCTACGCACATTCGTACCTTGCCATCTTTCTTTGGCACAGGTACAATGTTGGCCAACCATTGGGGGTATTTTATCACTTGTAAGAACCCCGCATTCCATTGCTTTACTACTTCTTCCTTGATCTTCTCACTCCATTTGGATGTTCTAAGCTTCTGTTTGATCGGTTTTGCCCCAGGGTAGGTCAGCAAGCGGTGTTGCACATTGTCGAGGTCTATACCTGGCATATCCTTATATGACCGAGCAAAGACTTCGATGAATTCCTTCAGAAGACTGATCATCTATTCTGCTTCTTCATTATCTAGGGTGGTGCCAATTTTAACCTCTCGAAGGCATTGGTCGGTTCCTAAATTAATAACCCGGGTATCCTCATGCATGGGTTGGGCTTTCTTTGTTTTGCATTGTTTTATTAACTCTTGATACTCATTAAGATCATCATCAGAAAAAGGAGGCAAGTCATACTTGAAATCAGAATTTTCACTCATAAAAGGAGTAACAGACTCGACATACTCGGACTCTGGACTCTCCTCAAGAGGGGAGGCCGACACGAAATCATAAACAATAGACTTAACAACTGACTCAACTAAAGATTCGATGATTGGTTTAATGCTTTCATTAATGGTATCTAGTTTGATTGACTCAACAACATTAGTAAACTTGAAATTCTCACCAATGCTAGTCCATTTTAGGAGCTATTCGACGGCTCGATGGATGAGGAGATGTGGCAATGGGCCTCTTTCTTCTTCCAAGAAGGTTGCTACTATTTCTTCAATAGTGCAATGGTTCTTTTGGGTAGATGTCTGTTTCTTCACAAATACCAGCTGATCAACCTCGTGCTCTCGGAAGCCGAACTTTCTGAGAGGTAAAGATTGGTGGAGATTGCTCAAACCTCTTTCTATGAAGTCCATCTTTTCTAGCCTATTAAGGGATGCCATCCCCCTGCCTTGGTCACATCTTTGACCACCTTCACGGACCTTCCCATTGCAGTTGATTCGGGCACAATATATATAAACCATCATTCTTTGTGCTCTTCTTTACTTCGCATAAGTGCTTCTTCCTCTGAAAGGCCTAGGCTTGAGCTTATGTAACTCCTAAGCTCGTGGGTTTTTTAGAAAGGAACAGATGTGACCTTTTAGGTCCATGGGAAGTTGTAGACTCCAGACGAATGTTATCTTCTTTTCCCATTCCCTCTTCAAGAGTACTTGGGGACTTGGCAATTCCTTTGACTGGATCATTGTTATGGGGTTGATAGAGGAGAACTCATCTTCAATTAGTGCTACTTCCACTATTCTGGTGATGCAACTATCTTGATTATTTCCTTCAGCTAGCATCTGCTGTTGTTCTATCTCATGAGTTATCTAGTCAAACTCATCTTGAAAGAATACATCAAACCCTGGTTGCATCTTCGCAGCAGTTTCATCAAACCATGGCTCAACATTTTCACAAAAGGGAAAATCTTCTCCTTCTCTTACGAAATACCCATTGAGAGTGGGGTAGTAAGAGGCGGAGATTTTTCTAGTCATCCTTAGTACCTTCTGCCCTTTTCTGCCATTCTTGCTCCTTGGTCCAGGGGTTTGAAGAATGTACCCAAGACCACTCTTTCCTTTGCTAACCACTAGAGTAGGTAACTTTGAAACACCCTGATGATACTTTCCCAATCCCATCCCTGGAAAGTATTGCATGTTCCTCATCATCTGATTTACCGGAGGGCTCCATATAGCTTCATAGTTAGTCAGAATCTTTTCATCTGGCATCTCCTTAGTAAATGCGGCACAAGTTTCTTCTATTTCAAAACCACTAAGTTGAACTTCTTGGTCTTGTTCTTCTCCATTTTCAATGTTGGCTAAGGTGTTCACCACTTCGGGTTCTCCGGTTACTATAACCACCTTTCCCTCATGAATGAATTTCATTTTTTGATGGAGAGTAGAGGACACTGCCTTTGCATGATGTAACCAAGGCCTTCCCAAGAGCATGTTAAAAGATGTCGGTATATCAATGATCTGGAAATCAATATCAAACTTCACCGGGCTAATTACTATGGCAATGGTGAGGATGCCAAGGATCTTTCTCTTAGTGTTGTCATATGCCCATATCGTTTGGGTTGATGGCCACATCTCTTCTAGGTTGATGCCAATACTCTTTTCTGATCTTAAGGGTAGAATATTCAAAGCGGACCCATTGTTAATGAGAACCTGGGGAACCACCTTATCCAAACATTCTACTGTGATGTGTAGAGCTTTATTATGTTGGGCTCCTTTGGGGAGTTCAGAGTCTGAGAACATCAATCACTATGCCACATATGTTGCCCCTACTATGTGTGAGAGGTGTACTGGATCTATCTCGATTGGAACTTGCCCATTGGTGAGAGACTTCAAAACTGCTTCGCGGTGTGTGGTGGAGGCCATCAACAATCCCCAAATCAAGATATTAGCTTGGGACTTCTTGAGCTGAGCCAAGACTGGATTCTTCGGTTCTTTCTTCAAGCCACTGGTTCCTGCCCCACTAGTTCTTGATTATTCTACGGTTAGGGCCTTGCCCTTGTAGTCTCTTCTACTCCGAGTTTCCATCACATTGGCAGGTTTCTTCACAATGGTCTCTGTGGGATAACAATCTTCATCATCACTATTTGTTATGGTAATTATTCCTACCATGGGGCCATCTTCTTCCTCAGATTCCTCTTCACTACTTAGGGTATGAGGTCAAGGTCCTCCACAAATGTCCACAGCCCTGGCTTGTACCATCTTAACTACATTGGAAAGCCATGTAACTACTGTATCTATTATTTCTGCAAGCATGGAATGTCCCCCTGTTTTCTTAAGGATTATCAACTACTCGGTGTAGCATTTTTCACTGATGGCTACTTCTCCTAACATTCGATCAATTCCATCGACCTCGAGTCTGATGTCAACTAGACGATTATAGACATAAGCCATGTGTTCTACTATAGGATTTGCTTCACCTTCAACATTGACCTCATAACCTTCACTATCCTCTGAATTTGATGTCGGATCTCCCCCTTCCATGTGAATTGTGAGTACTGGCTGAATAACATCTCTAGGATCAATCATTGGGTCATCTTTGCCAATTGCATACACAGAATATCCTCTCGGATCTCTAGGTGAGTAGTACCCTGATTCATCATCATCATCATTGTGCCAAGGCCCCTGGTAATCATCCCAATCTGGGTACTCATCATCAATTTGAGAACTAGAGTCATCTCCATCCTTCTCACCTTCACTTTAGTCCTCATCATCATTGTCATCATCCTCTTCTTCGTTGATTTCTTCCTCACTTAGCTCTTCATCAAATTCCTCTTGATCATCAAATTCCCCTATATCCAAAATTTCATAGTACTCAGAGCTTATGGATCAAAAAATTTCCATTAGACCAGGCTTTGTCTCATTGGCTCAAAGACGGATTAGGCTAGACTCATCATCTTCTGTGTCACTCCCGATGTAGATTAGAGAAGTGTATTCTTTGATTTGTTCTCCCATTGCCAATGCTATCACTACTCTGAGGAGGTCATCCATGACTTCTTCAATCACCTCTGGATTATCCTCCGAAGATATAGCGGGCTGAATTAGAGAAGTGGGACCACCATCCTGACCTTCTC
>NC_056563.1:15645046-15665363 GCF_013358625.1 Macadamia integrifolia | reverse complement strand
GTGATTCTTCCAAACCCAGGGTTCAATGAATTGAGTAGGATCACTCTCTGTTGCTTCTTCATCTAAATTGTTCACATGGTCATAAAACATGAGATGAAAAAAGTGTTTATCCATCTAATACCTGTGAACAGCCCTTCGGAAGGAATCACACTCCTTTTGACAAGCATCTTTGACGAAACCACGGACATACCCTACCAATTTCCGAGGGAGAGACAATCTCTGCACAAGCTGGAATTTCTCCTGCCATTCAACATGCCTCTCTTCCTGGTATTTCTTGGCATCCATAATAAAATGGGTCGGATCATAGAACTTAAGATCCCAATTTTGCCAAACCATCATTATTGCCAACATGTTGATGGTTCCATGATCCAGGAGGGGATTAGTGTTGACATTAGGAGATTGCTTCACCTTGACTTCAATAGTCCCGTTGTCTACCAAATCATGGATTGCATGCTGAAGACCTATTCATCGTTTAGTATTGTGCCCCTTTTGAGTGGGATAAGCACAATATTCATGATCTCTGTAGCAAGTTGAGGGAGGGTTGTTTATTGCCCTTGGAGCCACCGCCCTAGCAATCTTTGTTTCTTTAATTTTTTATACACTACTGTCACAGGCATTCCCAAATCAGTAAACTACCTTCTTGGACGAGGAGCCTTCTTGGAGGGTTCATCTGCTTATATCACGAATGGTTATGAAGAGGTGACAGGTGACATTGATTGTTGAACCGCACCTACTATACTGGTCTCAGGACCGTTTTCCCGTCCAACTTTAGTATTTTTTCCTGCATCTTGGGAGGATCCTTGATACTAAGCTTCCCTTAGGATTACGTTATCCACATGTGTACCGGTGGCGATCAAGGCATCAAAAGGCATCAAAAGTTTGCAGATGTTGATAGTAAAGGACATCATAATAAGGCTTTGACAAGTTTTCAATCAACATTTCTACTTGCTCTGCTTTTGAAGGCCGATCTGCCATCTTGGTGAACTTATCCCTAAACCTCATCAAGAAGGTGATGAATCCTTCTCTAGGCTGTTGCCTCAACGTCTCAAGCTCTCATCACTTCACATCCACTTTGGTGTTGTATAAGTACTACTTGGTGAAGGCTTTCACCACTGTTGTCCAATTTTGAGTTTGGAAAGATTCCAATGGGTGAACCACCTTAGTGTTGGTCCTGATAGGGTTAACATGAAGGCTTGTCCCATCAGGTTGTCCGTAAGTTACCATGACTTGGTGATGCTAAGGAAGACCTTGAGATGAGCCTTGGGGTCCCCTAACCCATCAATCCTATCAGTTTGCTATTTGAACTTCTTGGGAATCCTTGCCCTAGAAAAGAAATTCATTTCATCAGAATCCACTGCTTGGCTTTCCAAACTTTTTCCCGTCCGGAGCATATTTTCCAACTTCTCCAATTATTCCCTAACTTTTCTTTCTCTCTTCATCTCTGGAGGTTCTATTTGGACATGCGCTGTAAACTCTTCTTCCTCATCTATGATCGCTACCCTGGGAGGAGGGACCCTGGAATAGGCCCCTCGTTGACCATTTGGACTGGTAGGTGAAACTCCTCTTTGATCGGTTGGCCTAACTTACTTTGGTTCTCCTGAGTCAACTCAAGAAGAATTCCCACGATGGCCCGTAGGCCCGTTTTGATCCAACTCTCTTGTAGCTTGTGCTGGTTCAAACCTAGGAGAGTTTTGGAGTGTATGCAATATCTGAGTTATTCCTCTCTTGACCTCGGCCATTTCTGTCTGCAAGGTCTCTATGGGGTGGACCCATGCTTCCTTGGGTGATTCAGAATCATGGGGATTCATATGAATTGGGTTGTAATCACTTGGCGGTAGCCAATCTCGAAGAGACGACGGAGGTGATACTAGACTAAATCGAGTCAATCGGTTATCCTGATGTGTCCAAATGGACCGTGGAGAATACTTGAGGTGTGGAATTATGCCTGAACCAAAAATGGCTTATTTTAGGATTCTGATATTCCCAACCCCTTTGTTCACACATTCACTAGATTAACAATCAATTATCCATCCAAAGTTAGTCCACTTAATGGTAGGGAGTGGTATGGGTTGATGCCCCTAGTCCACTCAATGCAATAACTGGGAGGCTTATACAAATGGCTTGACAAAAACATCCCTATTAATACATTCTTTGCCAATAAAGTTATGCTTTCCTTAATCTTATCCCACTAGGTGACCTTTCTCCTAGTTTCCTCGGGTCTTTTAGATAATTTGGTATTTTGCAGGGCCTTGACAGAAATCAGCCCGGATCACGTATACCAAGTCATCCATATTTCATTTCTAAGGAGAAATGACACATTTTATCTGAAACCCACTTAGGAGAGCATTTCTTTATGACTATAATATATCATAGAAAAATTCCTTTCTAATACCACAAACAAATTCTACAGATCAATTTGTGGCTTTCCTAGCGTTCTCCATCTATTTCCTACATGATGCGAGCATGCAGTGGATGCAATAGGACCGACAAGGCTTCCTTGAAAGGATCTATATATGTAAGGTACATGATCCTTTTGATATACCTGTGGGTACGAGATCAAGGGGGTGACTTCCTTGCCCATTACTGGTGACTACACACAAGGTTAAGCAACTGGCCACGGGGTGGTGGAATCGTGAGTGATTGTGTGCAAAAGTGTAATGCGGGAATATTATTATTCGATCTCAGAAAGTCATAAAGTGCACAGACGTCCCCGAGAGTACTAGCACAATTATGAACATCCTCATCGTTTAATAATACCCCACACTATTGTATAGGAAGCGGCTACTATTTGCTCTCAGAGTACTCTCCATGGCATGCACTAACCTCCCCGAGGGTACGGGCATGACAGGGAGTCCCTCACCAAATGATTTCACTTCGAGCCCGATGCATGATGTGGTTAACGAGTACAAATACAAACATGAGGTTAGCCAAACACGTTTTCAAAGAGATGTGGTGGAAAATGTTCTTACATTTAATGGTAGCATCTAGTGTCGGAATCTTGACATTTATCCCTAGTGGAGTCGCCATTGTGAGGGTAGCAATCGGAAGACCAGATCTCTCTTCCCCCCTTTTCAGGTGGAGAAGAGGAAAAAGGGGACCTACCTACAATCCGTCCTCTCTCCTCTCTTTCTCTTTCATAAGGGAGGGGTGTGCCATGTGTGATTACCCACAAGCCTCGCACAATCGTATCACTGCTTGGAGATACGTGGGGGCCTATTTCTCTAGAGTGTAAAATTCATCATTTGAAATGGGGATTTGATGATGGTCCAACACGGGGATCGGGATCATGCAAAAGGGTTTAGAGTCACCACCTAGGATTATGGGCCTAGGACCCGGGGTGGGCCCAATTCCTGAGAAAAGGGCCCGATGGTCTAGTCCAGAGATTTAGGATAAATGTCAGGTTGTAGAGTTGGGAAGGTGTTAGGCACCCAATCTACCCGGTTCAACCGGTCTTCCTACTAGATGCTTCAGAACGAACATTTTCTATAATTATTTCTATTCCACATGTATGGCTAAGTTATCACACATATGTACACTGACTGAATTTAAATGATTATATACACTAAAACAAGGTCAATATAAAGTCTACATTATGCTAATTTGGGTAAGAAATTATACCTGTGCTTGACCCCTATTTCGGGTCAAAAGGGGTGGGACCCCAATTAGTGCCAGCACGAGCTATTTTTTAAATTCTCCTGGCTTAGGGGAAGATGGTCTTGACCTCCAACTTCCTTTCTTGAGAGATGTCGACTGTGGTGATATTTGGATAGAGTTTCGATTAGTAACGGTTACTTTTGGGTTTTAGGTTGGGGTATCGATTCGACAGAGCTTCCGCTAGGGAGGGGCTATGTTTAGATTTTTCTAAGGTGTCGACTCGATAGAGCTTTCACTTGGAATAGGCTATGGGAGGGTTAGGCTGAGGTGGCACTCCGGTAGAGCTTTCGCTAGGGATAGGCTAATCCTAGGGATTAAGGAACTTTGATGGCCCAAAGAACACTTTGAAGATCTGAAGAAAGCTTCGGATCTCACGAAGATCTCCACAGAGACTGGAAGAACCTCAAGAGGGGGTGAGAGACTAACGGGAAATTTTTTTGATGCAAAACCTCACTCAAGGAAGACAAAGGATTGAGAAGTTTCGAAGGCCCAAAGATCTCTCCGAAGACTTGAAAAATCTCAAGGGGGAAGGGGAGGAGAGAGGGCAAAGCTTCTCTTCCTAGGATCCTCACTTGGAGGCTTGGATGTTGTGGTGTTGTGTTGTGAAAAACCAAAGGGAGGGGGTATTTATAGGATTCTTGAACCAATGGGGAGAGAAATGGAATTCCCTTAGCCAATGGGGGAAAAAAGTGAATTTTTCACACCAATAGGATGAAAATATGAGAATTTTGACCAATGAGGTGGAAGATGATTTCTTGGACTAATAGGAAAAAAGTAAGTTTTTTTGGGCCAATAAGGTAAAAAATTCCTTTTTGGGCCAATGGGAGGTTATGGAGTAGGGTATGCACTGGGTCAATGGAACATAAATTTTGACCATTGACGGTAGCACATGAGGCTGGGCAAGGGTGCACGGGGTATGCATGGGTGCATAGGGCAAGCGGGGCATGCGCACAGGTCTGGCAGGCAGTGGGTACCCGGGACTGGATCGCAAGGGCACGCAGGGGCACGTGGGGGCATGTAGGCTAGCACGTAGGTTATGTAAGCAGATGCAAGCAGAGGCACATGGGCTGGCTCACGGGGGCACACAACAAGCATGTAGGGGTGAGGGGGCAGGTGTAGGTAGAGGTGCATGGGCTAGCTCGCTGGGGTGTGCAGCAGGCACACGGGGGCACATGGGGTGTGCAACAAGTGCAATGGGTAAGTGTAATGTGCGTGCGGAGGCTAGCTGGTTGGCTAGCCTACGCAGGGATGCGCATAACATACTATCTAGATTTCTTCATATATAAAAAGTCATAATTTGACCCTCTTTTTTCCTACACAAGATTTTCGGGGTTTCTGGGTAGGTATAAAGTGTTCATGGATAGGGTTACCACATTCAATCGTCACCTCCATTAATCGGAAGCAAGGGGTCACGTCCAAGATTCGTAAGTCATCATTGTTAGAGGAAGGTGACAAAATTGGGTGTCTATAGCGAGCATTCATGTGATTCTTTCGAGCTCTAGGTGTGATGAGTTGAGTGGGATCACTCTCTATTGCTTCTTCTTCTAGGTTATACACATGACTAGAGTGAGGACCTCCAAAATCATAGAACATAGGATAACAAAATTGTCTATCTGCAAATTAAATGTGGATGGCTCTTTGGAAAGAGTTGCACTCCTTTCGACAAGCCTCCTTAACGAAGTTGATGATATGCCTTACTATTTCCAAAGGAAGGGACAATCTTTTCACATGCACCAACTTCTCTTTCCACTCATTATGCCTCCTGATATGGTACTTCTTGGAGTCTTTAAAAAGATGAGTTGGATCGAAGAATCGAGGATCCCAATCTTGTCAGTCATCTATCATTGATAACATGTTGACGGTTCCATGATCTGGGAGTGGATTGGTATAGACATTGGGAGGTTGTTTGACCTTAACCTCAATAGTCCCATTGTCTACCAAATCTTGGATTGAATGTTGAAGACCTAGGCATCTTTTAGTGGTATGCCCCTTCTGAGTGTCGTAAGCATAATATTCATGGTCCCTATACCAAGCTGGGGGAGGGTTGTTGATTACTCTTAGAGCCACTATCCCTAGCAATCCTTGTTTCTTTAGCTTTTCATATACCATTGGCACGGGCATCCCCCAATCAGTGAACTGTCTCCTTGGGCAAGGAGCCTTCTAAACCGGAGCTTCTACTTGTATCACAAAAGGTTGTGAAGAGATGACGAGTGTTACCAACTGTCGGACCATACCTGCCACATTGGTTTCGGGGCCCTTTCCTTGTCCAACTCTGGTATTCTTTCCCACATCTTAAGAGGACCCTTGATAGTGGGCATCCTTTAGGATTCTATTTTCCACAAGTGTACCGGTGGCTATCAAGGCATCAAAAGTCTATAGATGTTGGTAGTAGAGAACATCATAATAAGGCTTGGATATATTTTCAATCAACATTTCTACCTGCTTTGCTTCAGAAGGTCGGTATGCTATCTTGGTGGCCTTATCTCTAAACCTCATTAGGAAGGTGGTGAATCCTTCTCTGGGCTGCTGTCTCAACATCTCTAGTTCCCGATGCTTCACATCTACTTCGGTGTTGTATGAGTACTACTTGGTGAAGGTTTTCATCATTGTTGTCCAATTTTGGGTTTGGGTCGACTCCAACTGTGTGAGCCACCTCAGTGCTAACCCTGATAGGGTTAACATGAAAGCTTGTCCCATATGGTTGTCAGCAAGCTGCCATGATTTGGCGATGCTGAGGAAGACTTTAAGTTGAGCCTTGGGATCCCCTGACTAGTCAAATATATAGGTCTACTATTTGAACTTCTCAGGAGTCCATGCCCGGAAAAGAAACTCATTTCATCAGAATCCACTACATGACTTTCTGAACTCTTTCCCGCTTGAATCATATATTCTAACTTTTCCAATTTCTCTCTGAGTTTTCTTTCTTTCTCCGTCTCTGGAGGTTCCATTCGAACATGCATTGCAAATTTCACTTCCTCATCTTCAATCACCACTATGGGCGGAGGGACCCAGGGATAGGTTCCTCATTGACCATTCGGACAAGTAGGTGAAACTCCTCGTTGACCAGTTGGCCTAACTTGCTCTGATTCTCCTAAGTTAACTCAAGAAGAATTCCCACGATAACCCATAACTTCATTTTATTCCAACTCTCCTATAGTCAGTGCTGGTTTGGTCCTGGTATTAGTCCTGGGAGGGTTTTGGAGCATGTGTAATATCAAGGCTAATCCTCTCTTGACCTCAGCTATTTTTGTCTATAAGATCTCTACGGGGTGGAGCCATTCTTGTTTGGGTGATTCAAGGTTGTGTGGATCCATGTGAACTAGACTGTAATCACTTAGAATAAGGTAATCTCGAAGAGATGATGGAGGTGACAATGGACTTAAGTAACTCAACCGATTACCCGGACTTGTCTAGATGGACTACAGAGAATATTTGAGGTGTGGAATTGTGCCTGAACCAAAAGTGGCTTATTTTAGGATTCTTGTATTCCCAACCCTTTGTTCATTCATCCTCTCAATTATCAGCCAATGATTCATCCAAAGTTAGTCCACTTAATGATAAGGAGAGGATAGTGGTTGATGCCTCTAGTCCACTCGATGTCATAGGTGGGAGATTCACACAAATGGCTTGAGCAGAATATTCTTATAAGACATTCTTTACCAATAAAGTCATGTTTTCCTTAATCTTACCCCACTAGGTGACCTTCCTCCTAGTTTCCTCGGGTCTTTTAGATAATTTGCATTTTTTGGGACTTCAACTGGAATCACCCCGGAGTCATGCATACCAAATCATCCATATCTCATTTCTAAGGAGGAAGGACACCTTTTATCTGAAACCCACTTAAGAGAGCATTTTTTTATGACTAGAATACATCATAGGAAGATTCCTTTTCAAGACCTCAAACAAATTCTACAGATCAGCTTGTGCCATTCCTAGCGTTCTCCATCTATTTCCTACATGATGCGAGTATGCAGTGGATACAAATAGGACCAACAAGGCTTCCTTGATAGGATTTCTATACGCAAGGTATGTGATCCTTTTTATATACCCAGAGGTCCAAGATCAAGGGGTGACTTCCTTGCCTATTACTCGTGACTACACACGAGGTTGAACAACTGGCCACGGGGGGGGTGGAACTGTGAGTGATTGTGTGCAAAAGTGTAATGCGGGAATATCATTATTCGATCTCAAAATGTCATAAAGTCGGTGGACCTCCCTGAAGGTTCTGACACAATTACGAATATCCTTTCCATTTAACAATACCCCACCTTGTACAGGAAGCGGCTACCATTTTCTCTCAGAGTACTCTCCATGACATGCACTGACCTCATTGAGGGTGAGGGCATGACAGGGAGTCCCTCGCCAAATGATTTCACTTCCACCACGATGCATGATGCAGTTAGAGAATACAATTACAAACATGGGGTTAGCCAAACATGTTTTCAAATAGATGTGGTGGAAAATGTTCTTGCATTTAATGATAACATCTAGTGTCGGAAGCTTGACAGATCCCCAGTGGAGTCGCCACTGTGACGGTAGCAGTCGGAGATCTCTCTTCTCCCCCCTTGCAGGAGGGAAAAAAAGACTTTATGCATTCGGCCCTTTCTCCTCTCTTTCTGTTTCTTAGGGAGGGGTGTGTCGTGTGTGCATACCCGTGGGCACCGTAATATCGTACCATCACTCGAAGATGCATGGAGGCCTATTATGTAGGAGTGTAAAGGTCATCATTGAGATGGGTATTTGATGATGGTCCAATATGGGGCATTGGGATCATACAAAAGGGTTTGGAGTCACCACCTAGGATTATGGGCCTAGGACCCGAGGGTGGGCCCAATTCCTGAGAAAAAGGGTGCGATAGTTGGTTTGGTGTAGAGATTTAGGGTACATGTCAAGTTGTAGAGTTGGGAAGGTGTTAGGCACCCAATCTGCCCAATTCAACTGGTCTTCTTACTAGATGCTTGAGAATGAACATTTTTCATAACTATTCCTATTCCGAATGCATGGCTAAGTTATCACACATATATACAATGACTGAATTTAAATAATTATGTACACTAAAACAAGGTCAATTTAAAATCTACATTATGCTAATTTGGGTGAGAAATTATACCTGAGCTTGACCCCTGTTTCAGGTGAAGAGGGGTGAAGCCCCGATTAGTGTTGGCACGAACCTTCTCGTGGATTCTCCCAGCTCAGGGAAGATGGTCTTGACCTCCAAATTCTTATTTTAGAGATGTTGATTGTAGTAATATTCAAACAGAGCTCCAATTTGGAACAGTTACTTTTGGGCTTAGACTAAGGTGTCAATTCGGTAGAGCTTCCGCTAAGGATGGGCTACTTTCGAATTTTGGCTGAGGTGGCATTTCGACAGAGCTTTCGCTAGGGATAGGCTATAGGAGGGCTAGGCTGAGGTAACACTCCGACAGAGCTTCCACTTGGGATAGGTTATAGGAGGGCTAGGTTGAGGTGGCACTCTGACAGAGCTTCCACTAGGAATAGGCTATAGGAGGGCTTGACGAAACTCAAATGATTAAGGAACTTCGAAGGCCCAAAGAACACTTCGAAGACTTGAAGAACCTCAAAGGGGGGGCTAAGGCAAAGTTTCT
Source organism: Macadamia integrifolia (assembly GCF_013358625.1). NCBI lineage: Eukaryota > Viridiplantae > Streptophyta > Magnoliopsida > Proteales > Proteaceae > Macadamia > Macadamia integrifolia. Next base: position 15,656,103 of record NC_056563.1, on the reverse strand, counting down.
CCTACAAAAAATGCTCACTCAAAAATTTAGATGGTTGAAGAACTTCGAAGGCCCGAAGAACAATTCGAATGTTATAAAGATCTCTCTGAAGACTTAAAGAACCTCAAGGGGGAGGGGAGGAGAGAGGGTAGAGCTTCTCTACAAGAGATGTTCACTAGGAGGGTTGAGTGTGAAAAACCAAAGGGAGGGGGTATTTATAGATTTTTTGGACCAATGGGGAGGAAAGGGGGATTTCCTTGGCCAATGGGGTAAAAAACTGAATTTTCTTAGCCAATGGGGTAACAAACTGAATTTTTGGGGCCAATGGGGTGAAGGGTAATTTTCCTTGGCCAATGAAGTGCAAATATGCTTTTTTTTGCTAATAGTGTGAAAAGATGCTTTTTTGGGCCAATGGGAGGTAGCGGTCTAGTGGGGCAGTGTGGAGTACACAAGCGGGTGAAGAAGGAATCCCCTCACAAATCCGAACACTGGAATGAGGACTCTGATCGTTAGCAGGGGTACTAGGGCCTCGAGGGTTCTGGGCCAGTGCACACATGGCTTCAATGGGGGGCGCCAGGGCATGGTGTGGGTGCTTGCATGGGCGGGGTTTGGGCGCTCATGGAGCAACTTTTGGGAATGATTGCAAGAGATCCAATGGTTCAATTTTGACATACCATATATTATTAGAATTATGATTCTGAGTATTATGCATCTGTATGGTCGTCTTGGACCGGATTTCTTTGTATATGAAAAGTCATAATTGGAACCTTCTTTTCTCTCGCATTGGGATTTTTGGGTGAGTATGGAATGTTTCTGGGCTGGGTTACCTTAGTTAATTATCATCTCTGTAGATCAGAAGCAAGAAGTCGCGTCCAAGATCCCTAAGTCATCATAGCTGGGGGAGGGTGACAAAATTGGGTGTCTACACCTAGCAGGGCGTAGGTCCGCCAGGCAGGGCGTATGTGGGGCTTGGGGGCTTGGTGCACGTGGGGTACACGAGGGCTGGGGGCTTGTTGTGCATAGGGCAGGTTGTGTATGGGATTGGTTATGCAAGGGATTGGTCGTGCATGGGCTTGGTTGTGCATGGGATTGGTTGTGCATGGTATTTTCCCATATTCCGATCCAAGGGCTTTGATGGGTTCTGTCTTCCGGTGATGGTTACGGGAGATCCGACGATCCAATTTTGATGCACCATATGTCGTTGGAATTGTGATTCTGAGTACTATCCATCTGTATGATAGCTTAGGACCAGATTATTCATATATGTGATGTCATAATTGAACTTTTTTTTTGATAGGTAGGGAGGGGATGTAGATAACAGTTAGGAGGTTCAAACTCAAGACCTCCTAGTGAGCATGGAATTTTTGCACACCATAGCTCACCAACTGCGCTAAGTAGTTGTTGTTATTATAATTAAACATTTCTTTTCTCCTGCCTAGGGTTTCTAGGGTTTCTGGGTATGTAGAGAGTATTTTAGGGTTGGATTACTTCAGTTAGTTGTCAACTTTGTTGATTAGAAGCGAGAGTTCGTGTCCATGATCCATGTGTCATCATAGCCGAGGGAGGGTTACAAAATTGGGTGTCTACAGAGTCTGGTTATGAAGTTGGGAAGGTGCTAGGCATCAACTTCACTTGGTTGAACCGGTTTCAAATATTCCCCTTCTAGATCCTAACCCAAATGGATTACTATGTTATTAATATACAATCCTATACACATACTACATGTAAGGTAAAGTCTACAATATGTCTACTTTATTGAGGAATTATACCTGACCTTGAACCTGTATTGGGTCAAGAGGGGGCGGACCCTAGCTGATGCTTCAACGACTTTGATGAAGATTCCTGACTCAGACAGGATTGACCTCAACTGCTTACTTCTCTTCTTCTAGGAATCTAGGCCTCTAGTGGCACTTCAGGCTCTGGCACCCTCCTCAAGGATGGGAGGTGGAGGAATTTCCACACCCCACTCTTCCCTTCTTCTTCATTCCTTCTCTCTTTTCTCTCTTATTTCTTCTTTCTCTTTTCTTTTTTCTCTTTTTTTCCTTCTAGTCCATCCCTTTTTCTGGAGAGGAAAACACTATTTATAGGTGTCAACCACTCCCACTTATGGGTCTACCCAAAATAACCATGGGCCTGGAAAAAGATCCTTCGAAATATGATTTTCTTCATGTATTAAATACCCAAAACACACTTTTTTGTTTGAATTGCGAGTCCAAAATTTTGGCAGAGCCATCAAAATTATTCCCTTAAAATTTATTTTTATTAAAAACATTTAATTTATATATATATATATATATTTCATTTAAAAGTATTTTTTTATCATTTTCCATTTTTTATATTTTTTTTTCCATTTATGGCAAGGGGCATGGCGGGCCTGTGAGGGTCCTGCGGGTCTATGGGAAGATCTGGCGTGCCCAAGAAAAATCTGGGTTCGAATTGGGCCGTCAATCTCTATTCTGACTTGCGAGAGTGATTTCGGAAGATCTAGTGGTTCAATTTTCACGTGCAATATATCGTCGGAATCATCTTTCCGAGTACTATCTAATGGTGTGTATTTCAAGTACCTTATTTGTTTGCAAAATTGAGGATAGCAAAGAGGAGTCTCTGCACTTTTTCGAACTAGGGGTTTTTTTTGGAAATCCTTATTCATGCCATTCCTACACCATTAGAGAGTACTCAAAATGAATTCGTCAATATATAACATGTTAATATCGGGTGCTACAAGATCAGGTCCAAAATTGGCCCAGGGTCGGATTAGAGTTTCTTGCCGTATTAGGTTTTCAAGCTAATTCGGGCCACTGCCAGGTTCAGGAATAAATTAGGGTTTTGGGATAATTCTTGAGCCACTTCTATCATCTTCATAGTCACCATAGGGCTAGATTCCCATCCAATGTGAAGCACGAACCTTGATCATTCCCTGTTTGTCATCATTGTTTGGGTGGGTGACAAAATAGGGTATCTACAGAATGTTACTATCAAACCATATAAAATTTGACCATTCTACCTTACTCACATTAGTTCTTACCACTTCCCAAGCAGATTTAGTGGTGAAAATGCCTTTAGGATCTCCCTTCCACACTATTAAATCTTCATTCAAGTGATATAACATTTGGATATTTGGTAGCTCATCCCAAACATTAATCAAATCAAAAGAGCGAGGTGGTCTTGGAAGCCAGTCCCCATCATGAATTATGCCTTTTACCATTGCCAATTTGATCAATATTATACCGGATCTGATCTCCAAATTTGTTAAGTAACACCACCATAGGATGCCACGTATCAAGCCATAGATATGCAGACTTCCTATTCCTCCCAATATGATGAATAAAAGGAGCAACCTTATCTCTATATTTTATAACCTTCCTCTAACCCCGAGAAAAAGTTGAAGGAATTTTCATTGTCCAAATGGAATCATTCTTCAAATATCTTTTTATGACCCAATTAACCCATAAAGTTTTACTTTTTAAAGCCACCCACCATATTTGTTTCATTATTCCAGCCATATTTATATCCTTTATACGTTTGGCACCCAACCCACCTTCATTTTTGGGTTTACAAATTGCATCCCAGGAACTGAAATGCATCTTTCTCTCAAGGGAAGCACCAGTCCATAAGAAATTTGTGAACATAGATTCCAATTTGGAAATAATAGTACCTAGGAGAGAAAAAATTCCTGCCCAATATAGATAACATCCTTGTAGCACTTAAATAATCAACGACAAATGGCCTACATACAAAAGAAACCTTGCTTTCCACCCCTCCAATTATCGTTGCACCAGGTACAGAATAGGAGAGCAGTCCACCACTGATAATTATCCAAAGATGAGAAGAACTCCAAGGTACCTAATAGGTAATTTATAAAGCCTGCCAATTCCAAAAGTTCCAGCCTACTAGCTTGAGTAAGGCTCCCTAAGATAATAGAGGACTTAGCTTTGTTAAGCTACAACTCAAAGAAGGAAGCAAACTCATTCGGAGCCCCCAAGCTAGCTATGATAGATTCACGGACAGCCCTCACAAACATCATTAGGTCAGTCCACAAAAATCAAATGAGAAAGATGAGAAGGCTTAAAACGGGGCAGCAACTTTATATGACCATCAACTTCTAACTTTCTCATCAATCCTGAGAAAGCTTCCATAGCAATTGTGAACAGATACGGCGAGATCGGATCTCTTTGCTTGATACCTCTCCTTCCCATAAAATATTTAGAAGGACAACCATTGATAAGGATTGAGAATTTCGAAGTATCAACACATTCTTTAATCCATCCCCTAAATTTACTAGGAAACCCCATTAGCTCCATAAATTTAAAGAGAAAATTACCACTAAGAGAATCATAAGCTTTGTGTAAGTCAATCTTCAATACAACTGTCAACACAACACCCTTCCTATCAATGCCCCTAACAGTATCATGACATACCAAAATATTTTTCACTATTCCAATTGATTCTCACGAAAAACATCTCCAATCACCCTTTGAAGTCTATTAGATAATATAATGATAATCTGATAGATCAGATTGAAATGAGCAATAGGTCTATATCCAGCAAAGGTGGTAACATATCCTAATTTAGGAATAAGAGAAATGAAAGTGGAGTTTATGGATGAGGCATAAAAGAATTTGCAAAAAACCACTTCACATCTATTGTTAAATCCTCTCCAATTAACTCCCATGAATGTTTAAAAAATCTAACCCCAAAACCATTAGGCCATGGAGCTTTATAATTCGGCAGAGAGAAAACCACCTCCATCATTTCCTTGTTGAAAACCTTAGCTTCTAACATATCTTGTTGAACTATTTCCAGTCTTCCTTTTAAAGGGGGATTGAAGGGTGACATAATCCAGTATCCGATGCATCAGCTCCAAACAAGTTCCAATAGAATCTAGTATGCACTACTCTATATTGATTGTTCAAGAACCATCTCGTGAAAATATTTTATAGAAGAAAGAAGCAGGAAGTATGGGAGTGATTTCCCTCCCACACCATGCCACATTCTAACCACGTCAGCATAGCATGAAGTATGAACACACTCTTTCCTCTCTAAAACTACGGGCCTGTTGATGAAATTGTTTCCCACACCGTGATTGGTGTTGCATTAGAAGATCTTCAACACGAGCGCACCTTTCAATGGGTGCACCCACCATTTTCCATATATATATATATATATATATAATTCAATTCCAATCCAAACTTTAGAATACAATCACATATGACAAGGGTTTTCATGCTAATACACAAATAGGTACTACATTAATGGAAAATATGAGATTGAAGCTCAAATCCCAACAATATCGAAGCTAATACAAGCCAAACTAAAAGGAAATTGAAACAAATATGAATCACCAAAGATGCCAAGAAACCAGCAAAAACAGGTTCCAGTATCTTCAATAATGAAATATAAACTCCAGCAAGAAATATCCAAATGTACCAATCCCTTGAAATCTCTCTTCTAAATTGATAGTATAGTGGGTTTTTAAGGACTAGTGGTTGCAGGTGGCGGGGAGAGAAAAGGGATAGTGCGAGGAATGGAAGGAATTGAAGGATTTTTCGTTGGGACAGTAGGCAATGGAGGCAGAGCTACCTTTGGAATTGTGGGTATGGTGGGCAGTGTGGGCATGGGTGGCAATGTGGTCTTAGGAATAGAAGGGATCTGGGTACTTGGCAGGGGTGGTATTGTGGTGGGTATTGGCAAGTTGGGAATAGTCGGCAGAGAACGCACTGGGGGCAATGTTGCCTGAGGCAAAGACGGCATTGCCGGCAATGGAGGCACTGTGACCTTAGGCAAGGTTGGGATTGTGGGCACAGGCACCACAGGTGGTGGAGCTGCTGTATCCAGTAGATGGCGAGCCGCTGTGATCGGACTGATGCTTGAACATGACAGCGCCACAATCAAATACAAGAAGGAGTGTGTTAAAGCAGCCATGGTCAGAATATAAGAGATGCAAATAAAAAACAAGCTAGAAGACACTGGTATAGAAGATTTGATGATTTGCTCTGTGATGAAGAATGACAACAGGTGATGGGTTTTTATAGAGGACTATAAACATAGAACTATTGAAGGAACCTATGGGAAGAAACAAGGAGTTGAGTTTGTTGAGACGTGGTTGAGAGCAGTGGAGATAAGAAATAGTTGTTAGTCTAACTTCTCATCGATAGCTTTAGCAAATGTCAAATACGAACGTCCTTCCAGGGTTGGAAGCTGACTCTTGGAAGATAACTCAAAACTCAAAAGACAGAAGAGGCAAGAAGTTTGTTGTATGCCAAATTTAGACCTACAATTGGATGGAAATTAGTTTTCCCGTCAGGACAATAGTTTTGCCTTGTATTATAATCGAATTTTATCTTTTCTTTTTTTTTTTTTTTTTTTTTTTTTTTAATATTATTATTGACAGGACTGCTAGAAAACTGGAACTGGGTGGGTGAAACCCTGGTAGCTTGTGTCCCCGATATACATCTTTGTCGCAACTTTGACAAAAGTATGAGATGGGCGGTGGAAGGTTTAGATGCTGGACGAAAGAAAGAAAAGGCTAATTTTAATGTAATCTTACATCATGAAAGAAGGGTTCATTTTCATTCCAACATCAATCCCCAACCCCAACCCAACCCAACCCCAACCCCAACCCCACACGCCGGCCCCACCCAGCTTAAAAAATAAATAAATAAATAATACTCTACGTGTCATTTTATATAGCATTGAGAGTTGTGCAACATCGGTATATCATTTGGCAATTAATTCAAATAGTGGTTTGGCATTATCATCAATTGCATCTTCTTCGTCTAATACTTCAGTGTTTTGAAAGGGTTTATAGAAATTGAATATTCAATCAAAAATAAAAATGTTTTTATGGGGGTGTTGTGCTAATGCTTTGGCTGTAAATAAATTGTTTTTTTTTCCGATATATTTCTCCCTCACCTATCTATCCTATTTATAATGAGGAAGAAACTGTGGTCCATGCTCTTTTTAGGTGCTCCTTTGCGGCATCATTCTGGCAGGTATCCCCTTTCCATCTGGATCCCTCTACTTTTCATAGGACCGAGTTTATTAATCTAGTAAGCTTTATTTTGGAAAAGTTCAAGGACTATCCCGATCAAAAAGACTGCCACATCCAGTGGTCTTCTTTGTTCTGGCAAATTTGGAAATCAAGGAACAAGGCAGTGTTTAATTTTGAAAATTCATGTTTAACTGCTATCATTTCAACTTTCCATCATACAGTGGAAGAAGGTAGACTGGGTTCCCACTGCTATTTAATCTTCACTTGTACAATAGAAACCCTTTTTCTCCCTATTGCACTTCTAATTTTAGCCTTCCTGTTTTTCCACCAGACGTTGTGTTGGTGTTTTCTGATGGAGCCTGAAATTCGAAGTCCAAGAAAGGAGGAAGAAGAGCTATCATTTTTGATAGAGTTAAAAATTTTATTGTGGCAAAATGCAAGTTCGGTTGGGGATCTTTAGCAGCTACAGTTGAAGCTGAAGGAGTCCGGGACGCCCTATTGCTTGCCGGAAGTGTTGGTTTCCTGAAATTTGCAATGTTTTCAGACTACAAAGGTTTGATTGGGGCCCTGAATGGCATGTCCTCATCACTGGATTGGGCAACATACTCCATTATGGATGATATTCTAGCTTTAGCTTTAGATTTTACTTCGATTGTGTTCAATTTCATTCCTACATCCTCTAATAAAGAAACACATTTTCTTGCGGGTGGGGTTGCCAAGTTCCACCTCTCTAGAACATGATGGCCTACACCCCTTTATTTCTTGTAAACATGTCATTCTTCGGCAAAAATTATTCCATAGTTGAGTTTGCTTAATTAATTTAGTATTTCACCCAGAAAAAGAAAAAAAATTGTACAACTAATGCACTCTTGGGAGACTTGCGGCTGTCAGTTGTATACAATGTAATAGTGTTATGCTTTCCAGGAAAAGTTTTATAGGTCTTTGGCTGCATTTAAAAATGAAAGAACATATAAATATGTGTAAATTTATCTTTTCCTTTTTCTTCTTGGTAAGATGTAAGGTTTCTCTACATGACCCATATTGGAAGGCCTTTTTATGGTTTGCTTAATTATGCCACTCTAGTATGATGTAGGAATTTTTTTTTTCCTGGTTTCTTTGTTTTCTCTGGTTTTTCTTTTTGCTAGGTCATGCCGAATATGAGGGGTAGGCAAGAGGATTCTCTGTGGTTTATTCAGTCATGTAATTATTTTTCTTTTTTCATCTTTTAATACAAATGACCTTTCAACATGAAAGAAGGGAAAATTAAAAGATTAATCAAAAATGGATTTTTTTTTTTACAAATTTATTCCCAATCTACCCAACATAAGCATGAATACATAACTATCTAAAATAGTACTCCTCCCTCACATCTATATTTTTTTGACAATTTTGCCCTCTCCTCCCGTCCACTAGTCCCAAAACCACCCATAATCCTTCTAGTTCCAGCCCGCCTTTAAATTGTAATTTAAATGTTCCAACCATGGAATCATCACCCCAATCTCACCACCACCCCCACAGCCAAAATGCATGAAGCAGTGACCCATTACGAAATTGGGTTCAAAAACAGAATTTAATTCCTTGTCCAAGTGCCCTAAAACACTTCTGATCTTTCAAATTTTATTTAGAAGAAATTTGGAGTATGAGGCTAGGAAACCTATACACCAATTTGGGGTGCCAATGACATTCTATATTTAAATCTGCAAACAAAAGCCCCAGTCAAGTAATCGAGGTTTGGAGTACCAATGGCATATTTGAATGCTCACAATATGCCCCTCAAATGGAGCTTACTGTTATGAAGGTCCATCACATCTCTCTTCAGGCTTCACCAAACTCTGCCTTGATGCAGTTTTTCCAATTCAAAGGACGAACTTAGCAATAGTAGCAGCTATGTTTTTAAAATCTGATCTAATTAAGCTTCATTTATGCAGAAGATGAGCAATATGGCATGGCTTATTCATACCAAGTTCGAGGCCGTTGTCTAATATTATCCTCACAAGTTAATCTAACGAATTGATTTTTCATTGTCGATTTTAATGTAAAATGTAAAAATGAAAAAAACACATGGTGGAAACTTTTTAGTAAAGCCCTTTCAGTATTTCAGATATGGAAGATAGGTTTTATTTCTATAAGGCTATGTTTGGTTGCCAAGGGAATTAAAAAGAAAGAAAGTGAAAATTTTCAAATCTAAAAAAGATAATTTTGTTTTACTTCTATAGGCCCTATGTGATTGTATTTTTTTGGCTAATGACGGGTGTCTGAGATGTCTCTCTGAATAGTCCCATGGGCTTTTATTGATCCACAACCACATGAACCGGGTCATACCGAGATTCAATGAGAATTATTCAATTTTCACTTTCACCTTTACCGAAAGTAGTGAAGAGCACTAAACATCCCCATGTGGTTGTACAAATTACTTAAATTTTTTACTATATGTATGATAAAAGGAAGGGAAGTGAAAATTTTTAAACCTAAAAAAGAAAATTTTGTTTTACTTCTATAGGCCCCATGTGATTGTATAAAATACTTAAATTTCTTATCACATTTAATAGCGATATATATTTTACATGTAAATTTTTTATTTTTTTAGATGCCCTTTAATTCCCCTTGCAACCAAACGAAGTCTATATGTAAATATGAGGAAAATGTTTTATGAGCCATTAGGCAAGGTACATTAGCACCTCTTTGTCTATCTCTCTCCTTCTCACATGAAATGCCCTTGTTATCCTCCAATTAATGCATGATACTCTTTTCTCACATCTCATTGGTATGCTCCTCCATGTTGCTTGCTTAGAAGACTATCTCAATGTTGCTCTATATTGAGATTCCCTTACATGATCGGTGTGGTGGAAACATGTGGTCATGCGCTGACGCTCTCTCCCTAATCGTGTGGCTCATGTTGACTAAAATATTTCTGACGCAACCCTAGACTGTGAAGTGGGCAAGGTATAAGTTGCAACCTCACACCTCAATACTCTTCAGAGATCAACCCGGATCATGGAGAAGTATGTCAAGCGGAGCCAGTCTCCATGTGCACCATGCAAGTTTCCCTCACTTGGTTAAATCTTGCACATCACCTCTAATCTCTCCAGCCTTTTAAGGAAAGAGATAATGGATATTGGACCAAAAAAGAAATGATTTGGACTCAAATCCTCTGTGACTGGAAGTGAGGATCCAACGGCTGGGAGGGACTTGACATGCACCCCATCCGTCAGTGATTTAGGGTGTTTTCTTTTATGTTGCTAAATAAATAATTGCTAAATAAAACCCAAATCAGTTGTTAATCTATTGGGTTAATTTTAGGAAAGGTTTCTTTAAATACTTCAAATAATCATGGCAATTTCCCATGTCATCATTGATGTGGACCACTGCTAGCAAAAACCCGTTTTAAACTCCGTTTTAAACGTTTTTTACCGTTTAAAATACGTTTTTCTGTATGCTTCTTAAATATACAGGAACAAAACTACAGATGGCAAACATTCCCATTCTAAGCACGTTTAAAACAAGTTTAAACATGTTCCCATTTTTTGTCCTTTTTTAAAACTTAATTTGTTGAACATAATATCTACTTAATTGACCATATCTCTCTCTCCCTTAAAGTCTGATCGACCTGATTCTCTTGTCAACTTGAAGCTAACTCAATAGCCCATATTTCTCATGATATCACCTTCAACTCAATATCAACGCATGAAGCCCGAAATTGAGGTACAAATTGATGCATTTGTTGAAAAGTGTTTCTAAAGTGATGACTCCCAACTCTAACTGAACATGCATCATCACTCAGGGAGTGTGTTAACTATGTTGACAACAATGAATATCATCATAGCCAAGCCAGATTGCTCAATAAGACTTTGGACATACGTGGTGTATGAATTTAGAATTGGTGTTGGATGATATTCAATTATATGTCTTAGAACTTATAATGAGACAAAGGATATATATGCATTACTATTGGATATTGTAGTTTTTTTGAATATTAGATGTAGGTATTCATGTAATAATTCTTTAATTTATATGAGTATTCTATCAATTTTTTTTTTTGGTCCCGTATGTTTGAAAATCTACACATTTAAAACCCATACCATCCTTT
>NC_056563.1:15557134-15642871 GCF_013358625.1 Macadamia integrifolia | reverse complement strand
TTCGAAAAGTTCTATTTTTTTTTTTTTTTTCATAACTTTTTTTTCTTCTTGGCTGTGGGCAGCAAGCCTCGTAGATGGGCTGCCCGTGATTTTTTTTTTTTTATGGGTTTTCTAAGGGAAAGCTATAATTAAAGTTTCTTAGGGTTTGTGTTACCCTATCCAAATTTTTTTTTTCCCCTTAATGACCTAAATATATTTGGTGGGCTTTATATGATGGAGTTTAACATTATAGCATATGTTATGTTATGAATGGTTATAGTGATAAATTTCTTCTTTTGTGATCATCACATGAACCGTATTTTTATATTACTTGCTTTAAGATATTTGGATCGACAAGTATTGGAAAGTATTTGTTGTAATTAGGGTTTGGGTTTGTCTAACCCTACCTAAAATTTCGTTTTTGCCCTTAATGACTTAGGTCAAATGAGAAGGTACTTTATATGACTTACTTTATTGGTGTTGATTTTATGATGATGCATATTTATGTTGTTTACTTTACATTAATTGGCATGACTCGAACCTGCGACCTTTGCGTTATTAGGTCAGATATATTATTGCTTTGAAATGTGTTTTAACACATATATGTGTACGTATTGGCAAACCATTACACCCTCCCATAATGGTTTTGACTTGGGACTCGCTCCACTTGTTAGGATGCATGGTTGATCTTCACCCATTGAATCATAGTTGTTTATCTTTTTTTTTTTTTTTTTTAGAGATCATGATTGGTATTTAATTTAAGTGAGCATTTTCTTTAGACATTATTGGTATCACTTTTTTATTTATATATGAGACATAATTCTTTAGGGTGATTTACATGTGTACACATTTTATTTTGTAAATATATGTCACCAGACTTGAATAGACCCAATCACACGGGTAATTCACATTGGTGCTTGAAAACAGCAAGCAAGATGAGCCAAAATTTACCTTAGTGCTTAAAGATAGCAAGCGAGATGAACAGACAGTTTTTTAGCTATGTGACGTCTTAGTTAGAGCTAAGATGAGACCTTCTATGGTTGAACACAGAGATCCCACGTCTCAGCATAGCCTATTTATAGCCAAGTGTGAGAACTCAAGCAGGCGCCATGGGGGCGATTGAGTTGATTTACTCAGGTTAGGTGCTTGAAAGTGCGACTGAACCCAGACTCGTATAATGTTCTTTTTATTTTATGAGTGACATGCCCACCTTAGTGGAAGTCGCACCATAGCATACATTTCATACTGTATGTGCTTTGTTACAACCGTTTGTGAGAGTGACTAAATGGGTCCCTTCTTCGTCATTATGTGAGCCACTTGGATCAAACTGATTTGATCCTATGGATACCCTCTATCTGAGATCATGTCATGAAGAGGATGCCTAATGACATGCTCATTAGGATCATGGATGATGCGGTCCAGCAGGACACAATTGGGAAAGTAATTGGGAATAATCGGATTGACATGTGGGCTTAAGGAAAACTACTTGAAATCGCATCCTTACTTTGTGGCTCATTGCCCGAGCAACTTGTCGTATTTGTGTTTCAACGTAGTCATGAGCACATTGCATAGTTTAAGCTCAGCACTCCTCATCATGAGGGATCGAGAGTGCTAGACTTGGTGTAACTGGATTGTTTAAGGTACCCTAGAATATTTGTGAGTGATGCGCTATGTTAGTTAGATGGAAGCGTGATATATCACTCCTACATTCGTACTATATCGTTAGGTCACACACTTCATTTCCTGAATGATGCGACACCTATGGTAGAGAGACTTATAGAATGAACAATTGAGAATGTTCATCCTACGTGGTCGAGTGGGAGATGTTAATTAATATGAGTCAGATTGGGTCCTAACCGGTTCCTTTGTTGGTTATTTGGGGTAATCATAAACCCACTAAGATTAGGATCCCTAGCTGGCCAAATCTCTATAAATAAGAGGGTTTTGACCACAAACTAAAATGAGGGTTTTAACCTAATCTCAAGAGCTCTCTCTCTCCCTATTCTCTTTTGTCTCTCCCATTGAGAGTGTGTGTCTCCAAGGATCTCCATTGTAATCATTGGATTTAGAGGGTGGAATATTGCCTAGCAAGATCGTCACAACCTTTCGTTATTCGTTGTTCGTGTGGATTGATGCATGGTACAACCCGATCCATTCCACTACGAGGAAAGCTACATCGAGGTAATTCTTGATCCCTATTTGCTTCCCCAATTTACAATTGTAAATAAGAAGACCACCAATCAAATGATCAGACAATGAAAAGACCTTATCACAGGATGATCGGATGGTCAGACGACTTAATCCCAGAATGATCAGATGACCTGACTTCAAGATGATCGGACAATTAGATGATTAGACGACCTACCTTCCCCATTCATCATGAATGACCACCCTACTATGGACCAACCAGGGATGGTTACTTCTTCATAAGCCAAGCATAGGAAATCTCAAATCTGTCACCCACATGTCACTTAGATCTGATCACTCAATCTCGAGATAGTGACATTATTAACTGTCTCTAAACCTAACTAGAGCTAGTAAACTAAACTACGGTCAGATGGTTATTTGACTCACATCTAACCATGGTTGAGTCAACCGTTAGAACCATAGTTACTTAACCTAAGCATAACTATGGGTTAACATTAGGATCCTGGCTTAGCCATGATGAAATCAGCCACCTTAGCCCACAGATGGACCCACCATTCCCAATAAGTCCAGCTAATCAAGGAATGGGACCCCGGACCAATGAGAGCCATCATCAAGCACAATATAAGAGAAACTTTTGTCAAAAAGCAAAAGTAAGCAACTTTGAACCCTCATAACTCAGCGTAAGGTTTTCTTTCTCACCCAATGTGCTAATTTGAGCTTTGGAGAGCCTTCCCTGGAAATCGGCTCTGGGCTAGTTCTTCATCTATGACCAGCAAGTATTAAGGAGGCAAGAAACTACAGCAACAGAAATTAAAACACAGCTAGAGGACTAGTATAGAAGATTAGATAATTTGCTCTGAGATGAATAACAATAACATGCGATGGGTTTTCATAGAGGACTATAAACATTAAAGGAATTAACCGATAGGAAGTGGAAGAAATAAGGGTTGAGTTTGTTGAGATGTGATTTTTAAAAGGGTGCTCCATGGTAGTGATCATAGCCCCCAAGCTGAAGCTTCCATACAACAAATGAATGATAATGAAGCATGTCGACTTAAACCCACAACCAATCGACTCGAGTGACAATGGGACAAGGGCTTTCTTTTAGTTGAGAGATATAGTTGAGAGCATTGAAGAGTGGTTGTTACTTTTACCTTCTCATCCAGAGCTTTAGCAAATGTCAAATATGGACATCCGGGTTTGGAAGCTTACTTAGAACTCAAAAGAGCCAAAAAATTCATTGTATGCCAAATGTAAACCTACAATTGGATGGAAATTAGTTTTCGGTCAGGGTAGGGCAGTGGCCAAACGATCCAATAGATTTGCCCATTTTTGAAATCCTAATAAGAAATTTCATTCTAGAGGGCCTGAAGCACGACATCTAGTTTCAAATTGTGACTTTAAAAAATAAAAACAATTTAAAGTAATTACATGGTTGAAGTCAACTAATACAATAGAGACTGTATAGGAGTAACATTTTTTTTTATCAGTAGTATGTAATAAATTATTGCTTCAATAGCATACTAGCTCTGATTGATTCTAATCAATTCAAAATCAACGGTTTAAACAGCTTTAGTTCTTAAAACAAAAATTGAATCGTTTATAAATGGTTTTTCTTTTAATACCAAAATCAAATCGATTAATAAACATTTAAATCAGAATATTTTATTAATTCTGATTTAAATGGTTCGATTCAATTTGTAAATTTTTTTTTCCAGTAAGGATCCAATTTGCAATTTGCACCCTTAATTTTACCTTACCATTATAATTCCTAGGTTGATATAATCAACCATACACCAAGAAAACCCCTTTCCCCCACAAAAGGTGTCATTTTGTAGTGTCAAGAGAGATGTAAGCTGTGTTTGGTATGAATTTCCATTCTAAGAATTTGCATTCTCATTCTCAAAATGGAGAATACATTCTCAGTGAAGAATGAGAACATTGTTTGGGTACATGATTAGTGAAAATGCATTCCTAATTTTAGAATGTTGTGCATTTCATCGAATAACTAATGGGCAATACAAGTTACAAGCCAAGTAAACCCAACCCTTTCATCTGATCACATCTCTTATTTAACTACTGAGATCATCTCAGCTCTTATTTAACTACTGAGATCACATCTCTTATTTGACTACTGAGATTATGGCAGTGTTTGGTATGCATTCTTGGAACGCATTCTGCATCAAGAACACATTGTAGAGTATAAAACATGTTGTTTGTTTTGCATTCTCGTTGTCAGATCTTGGAATGTGTCCAAGAATGATGCGCATTCTGGAATGCCATTTTTGGTCCATTATGTGTTCTTGTTCTGAACGTTCATATCGTTCATACAATAATGGTGGGTTTAATCACCTCCAATCAAACTTAAAGAAACCTTCCTTTAACAGACGAGCATTATTCTCTCTCCTGAGACCTTCTGGAGCCCTTAACCAGTTGTCGCCATTGTTATCTCCACTGTTCTGTCTGTCTCTCTGTCTTCCCTCTGTAGCTATCTCCTGCTGGCCCCCTTCACTGCAATCTCCGGCATCCTCACCTTTGTGTTCTCTTTCTACCGTGGAGTGCTCTCTTCCCCGCAATCTCCACTACTTGACCTAGAATATTTCGTTTTCATCTGGTATTTCTGCTATTGGTTGTTCCTGTGCAGAAATATGGGGAAGAATAACTGCTCGTTTTCCAACTTCCTATTCTTTTCGCACAACTTGAATCAGGAAGAATGTAGAAAAGAGGTTTGGTCTTTGAAACAGCAACAAGTAGTAGAAAACAACAACAACTTCCTGTTTCTTTTAATTGATACTAATAAATATGCAAATGTTACAAAGACAAATTTGGTCTTTGAATCCCTTTTGATCCAAGGATTTAACACTTTCTCCCATTTCAGAATTTCAGAATATAGAAAGGGGTTTGGATTGATTCTTTCAAGTCACCTATGAGTTGTTTGATGAAATGCTGACATGCAATCTTGGTGATATCTGTATTTATATTTTGATGAAGGGAGTTCATGATCAGAGATGGTAATTGTTGGTGATGAATTTTGAAAAAGAAAAGGAATTAGATTAATAAATATTTTAGTACATCTATATCCCGATTCGAAATGTTTAAACTAAGGGAATTGTTCATTGCCTTATGAGCAATACAAATCAAAAGAAGTACCACATTGTTGTTTGGTCAAAGCCAAAAATTGGTTAGTGACGGTATGTGCAATAAAGGTTG
The DNA here is from genome assembly GCF_013358625.1 of Macadamia integrifolia. NCBI lineage: Eukaryota > Viridiplantae > Streptophyta > Magnoliopsida > Proteales > Proteaceae > Macadamia > Macadamia integrifolia. The sequence continues at coordinate 15,637,534 of NC_056563.1, read as the reverse complement.
GGAGAGTATGCTCAAAGGCCACGGTGTGGTACTATCGTCAAAACGGATCTCATGTAACTCGCTTGCATTGCTCCAGATCTCAGCAATGCTCCAACCTGTTGTGTTTGCCTGCTTCAGTCTATGATGTAGTGTGCCCACGCACATGCATCAGAAGTTTCTCCTAATGATCTCAGTAGTTAAATAAGAGATGTCGAGCTTAACTATGGTTGAAGCTTAAATATTTGAGGATTGAAACGGTGGTGGAGCTGAGATGATCTCAGTAGTTAAATAAAATATGTGATCAAATGAAAGGGTTGGGTTTACTTGGCTTGTAACTTGTATTGGCCATCAGTTGTTCGATGAAATGCACAACATTCTAAAATTAGGATTGCATTTTCATTAATCATGCATCCAAACAATGTTCTCATTCTCCACTAAGAGTGCATTCTCCATTTTGAGAATGAGAATGCACATTCTTAGAATGGGAATGCATACCAAACACGGCAGTACAGTTAATGCACTCTTGAGTTAGTGTGTGATCATCAAGCTGCGTGAATCATATATTGTGCTGGTGATGCTATGATTTCCAGGATAAGTACCCTAGGTCTTCACCCGAGTTTAAAATGAAACAACGCATAAAAATGTGAAAAGGTCCTTTGCATGGTGCATATTGGAAGACCTTTTATGGTCTAGGGTCTAAGGGTGTTAATTCTAGGCCTGCATTGGCTAGCTTGATCGTGGTCAATTGGAAAATATGAAATAGATCTGGCGTATTCATTAAATATGTCGGGTTAAAACTCTGGCCGATGAACATTTGGTCGTTCTTGGTGTCATTGTTCTATCTATTGGGCACCCAATTGGACCAACCGATTAATAGCCTTAAATGTTTATTCCATTTACTAAGCCTAACATGTTTATGCCCATATAGAGATAAATGTCTATGTAACCTATTTAAAGTTTGTCTAAGACCCATTTAGTCCGATTATTGGCGACTCGATAGAAGACTTATTCAACTAACTATTTGTAAATGACCTTTTTTTTTTTTTTTTGGTAGGACTGTTTGTAAATGACCATGCCTAGCATATGAGAATCAATTACTTGACGGGTCAATCACAGTGTAAGTTTCTAAAGTGGGGAACCCCGATTAGGTCCAACTGAAACCAATTTAGCCAGACAGAATGACATCCCTAATAAGGTAACCCATTTTTTTTTTTTTTTAACAACTAAAATAATTTTTAAGAAACAAAAAAGGTTGTCAAAAGACCCTAATTATTCCGCCGCCTATCTCACACCATTGGCAAGTTGAAGACATAATATATATCGGGATACAATCTATCCGGTTCAAGGATTTAGTTATTGGAATGCATCTGGTTATTGGTATGGATCAATCATTTTTGCCTTCACTTAAAAAAAAATTAAAAAAAAAATAAAAAAAAAATTTATTTATGATTTACCCCCTGAAACAATACTGACAATCGATTAAGATCGATCAAATATTGATATCGTTCTCAATCAATACCGATCAAATGTCAATACTTGGAACCATGATGAGGTTTCACCTACCCAATTATAGTTCTATTGCCATCTTGTTAATGGATAAAAATTGAATATAACACCGTGGGTCGTGAAGCTGATTCAGAGAACATGATACAAGGCAAATTTATAGGATTGCCTACTGCCCTGACGGGTCGATCACGGTGCAAGTTTTGTTGCTGCCAAAAATCCGTATGAGCTGACCTGCACAAGCACAGACGGCAGAGGCCCGGAGCTTTGTCCGGGGATAGTCCTCCGACGCTCAAGTTAGGGATTGGCTGCACAGTTTTTGTATAGGAGTAATGGTGGGGGTATTGATGCTTACCTCCTTCCTTCCTCTCGGGCCCTCTTATATAGCTCTTAGGGTTTAGGGTTTTCCCTTTCCTTCCAAGAGTCCTTCTCGGGTCCACCTTCTTCCTTCTTAGAGTTCCACTCGAAGACGTCCTATCCTTTCGGCGGGGAATATTCTCTTCACGTAGGTCACGTGGTAGAGTCCTTGCAATCCCTATCTGGTGGGCGACACGTGTCCTGATGGGCGACGCGTGTCCTTACCCTACTGAGCGATCGATTTGGCCGTATCAAGTTCCAACCCCGGACGGACGTTCATATTTGACATTTTCTAAAGTTGTGGATGAGAAGGTAAACTAACAACTACTTCTCTCCATTGTTCTCAACCACATCTCAACAAACTTAAACTCCTTGGTTGTCTCTTCCACTTCCCATTAGTTCCTTCAATGTTTGTAGTCTCTATTAAAACCCATCCATCCCCTGTTATCAGTTTCATCTTAAAGCAAATCATCAAATCTTTTATACTAGTCTTCAAGCTTTGTTTTAATTTGCAACTCTCATCTTCTGACCATGGCTGCTTCAAGTCACTCCTTTCTTATGTATTTGATTGTGGCACTGTCATTCTCAAGCATCAGTACCAGCATAGCAGCTCGCGGGCTGCTGGATACAGCAGCTCCACCACCTGTGCTGCCTGTATCCACCATCCCAACCTTGCCTCAGGCCACACTGCCTCCATTGCCAGCAATGCCGACAACCCAGGTGCCTCCACTGCCGGCTATCCCCAACACGCCAATACCCACCACAATGCCACCACTGCCAAATACCCAGACGCCTTCTTTGCGTAAGCCCACATTGCCACCATTGCCTACACTACCCACCATGCCTACGATTCCCAAGGTAGCTCTGCCTCCATTGCCCACCATCCCAGCAAAAACTCCTTCAATTCCTTCCATTCCTTCCACAATCCCTTTTCTCTCCCCACCTCCGGCAACCACTAGCCCTTGAAAAACCACTGCACCATGCATTTCCCTTTGTTGTATTGGGGACCTCCTAGAAATCCACATTTTAAAAGGGAATATATCAAGGGATTGGTACATTTGGATATTTCTTGCTTGGAATTTTTATTTAATTATTGAGGATGCTGGAACCTCTTTTTTCTATTTTCTTGGTATCTTTGGTGGTTTTTTTTATTTTTTTTGCTAAAATATTAGATTATAATAAAAAAGAAAAAGGGAAAAAATTATGTTACAAAAGCCTGGAGTGAGCCTAAACCTTCAGCATTAGCATCTTTGGTGGTTCATATTTATTTCAGTTTCTAGTTTGTATGGCTTGTATAGTATTAGTTTCTCCATTAAGTAATATCTATTTGTGTATTACAATGAAAACTCCCATGTCATATTTGACTGCACTCTAAAGTTTAGATTGGTTGGATTTGAATGTTATATATATTATGTATCAAAACTTGAGAGATTTTTAACTTCCAAGCTACAATTGTTTTGATAAACTTGTGTTGGAAATATGTAAAATGAGGATAGAGAAGTTATCATTCTATGCTTAATCCTCTTGACCAAAGCAACCACGAGAAGTATGAGATAATAATGCACAAACAGAGCTTGGTGGGGCTGAGTCATGCCATCAATCACTCTCCTTACTATTGTAGTTGGGGTATGATGTAATATGAGTTCTAGAGAATTGACGTCTAAAATGAAACAACCCCTAAGGCATCCAATAGTTGTTGCACTACTTATTAGGCCATGTAGAAGCACTCTCAGGTTGTGCTCAATCAACCAAATAAAAAATAATAGAAAATCTATACATTCTATATACAATATGGCAAAACAAAGAGAACCATTTGCAACAAAGAGGGTGGTTACTAGCAAAACAAAGAGTGCAAGTTTAGAATGATGGATTTTGAAGCATTATAATTCATAAATCATAATAAAGATCTTGCTAATAAACCATGAATCGTTTCAATACAAGAAGGGAAAACGATATACCATTTATTGTCAATGACGTGTTATTCTTTATTTTAAGGAGTTGAGCTTCAATGCCATATTTTCCATAATGTAATATCTATTTGTGTATTACTATGAAAAATTCGTTGTCATATGTGACTGCATTCTAAAGTTCGGATTGAATTTGAATGTTATATATATTATGTATCAAAACTCCAAATGTTTTTAATTTCCAAGCTACAATTGTTTTGATAAACTTGTGTTGGAAACATGTAAATTGAGGATATAGAAGTCATCGTCTATGCTTAATCTTATTGACCAAAGCAACCATGAGGAGTATGAGATAATAATGCACAAATAGAACTTGGTGGGGCTCAGTTGTGCCATCAATCACTCTCCTTACGATTATAGTTAGTGTATGATGTAATACGAGTTCTAGAGAATTGATCTCTAAAATGAAACAACCCCTAAGTCATTCCAATAGTTGTTGCACTACTTATTAGGCCACGTCGGAGCACTCTCAGGTTGTGCTCAATCAACCAGAAAAAGAAAAAAATAGAAAATCTATAACTCCTATATACAATATGGCAAAACAAAGAGAGCAATTTTGCAGAGAAAGAGAGTGGTTACTAGCAAAACAAAGAGTGCAAATTTAGAATGATGGAATTTAAAGCATCATAATTCCTAAATCATAATAAAAATCTTACCAATAAACTGTCAATCATTTCAATACAAGAAGGGAAAATGACATACCGTACACCATTGATGACGTGTTATTTCTAGCAGAGCTTGATGCAGACATTAATGTCGTACTCTTATGAATGAGTAACCTCCTTCTTCTTCTTCAATGGAGATAGATTTTTCCCCTTAATATTTTCCAATGCACTCCTCTAATGGGTGAGATCAGTACATAGCCATATAAGGGGGAACCTAGTCTCCTTTAATAATATAATGCCCATCTCCCATTAAGATAGACCAATCAATTAGAGAACAAATCTTTCATATTTACAACCAAACTAATATGGTGGGTATCTTAATAAAATCTAAGATATTTGCAATCAAATCAAATATTGAGTTTTCACAATGGAACCCAATCAATGGTTAATTGGGATAAATGAGGAAAATAAAATCTTACAATCTCTCACTTGGACCATATGACCAATTCACAACAACCCAAGTTTTATTTATGAAAAAAAAAATTAGTCAAAAGATTTGTTTGTCAAAATGATAATTTTTGGATTCCAACAATTTCAGAAAACTACTCAATGTGGCTATTTTAACAAAACACCCCATTTATTGGTTGCATTCAATAATACCTTGAATGAATGAAACAATTGATAAGAACTATGGCGATTATGCATCATTTATCAGTCAACAAACTTCCTTCCACAATCACAGTATCAACGATCCCACTCAAATCGATTCTTAAGCAGGGAAACAAACAATAAACGATCCAAACAATAATGTCTCATTTATATCAAAAAAATGTGTACACACAATGATAAGGTAAGAAACATTCAGAAACCACATATAATATGATCACTATAAAAGAGTGTCATGTACAAATAAAAATGACCTTTGTCTGCTTTGGGGTGTGTGTGGTTCCTTGTGTATTGCCATCTCTAACTCCTTTTCCCTTTTCCCCCTCTTTTGTATAGTTTATAAGTAGGGTTTTGTGATTTTAAGGTTGGTTTGCATGTAGGGCACCCTCATGCACCACACCTAGCTTAGGTTTAGTGTAATTAGTGATTTAGTTCAATATAGAATTACATAATAGGTTCCAACCTCCATTTTACAAGTCTAGGTTTACCTAACTTGGGGAGTTTTGGTTGGGGTTCATGTAGTGACCACCAATGGTGTGATCACTTCAAACCACCATTCATATGTTTAATTTCATTTTTCCCAACCCAATTTTGGGTTTGAATGGTGAGGTGTAGAGTTTGGGGAAAATCCTTTATTCTAGGGTTTAGTTACCCAAATTGGGGTTTTAGATGGGGGTTTCATAGGGAGTTGTCCTTAGGCTCAATGTTGAGCCAATAACCTTGTTAGGGTAAGTCTCTTACCCCAATTCTCCTTCCCATTATGTAGTCTTTGTGGTTGGGTAGGTGGAAATCGGTTGGGGGTTTCATTAGCTCAATAGAGAGTGGAAATGGGAGGGAGAAAGAGAGAGGCGTGTGTGTCTGGAGAGGGGTAGAGAATATAGGGCTTACCTCAATGGATAGAAACTCTAGCTCCTTTCCTTCCTCCTCCCTTGTTCTCCTTCTCCTTCTTCTTCTTTCTCCTTCTCCTTCTTCTTCATTCTCCTTTTCCTTCTTCTTGCTCATACTTTGGGAGGTGGAAAAATGAATGGCAAGAGTCTCTACTTATATAGCCACTTAAGTTGCCTAAGGGTTGTTTGGAGAATTAACAGGGTTTTCACTCATTACCGGGTTAGTTCATCATTTCACACTAATTGGCCACCTCGTGGTGTTCCAACACATTAATCAACTTTCAAATACGTTGTTCCGTCATTGTGGATGGGTTTGGGGTGCACGGGTGCAAAAGCTCGCGCCCCACATCATTTTAACCCATTTTTGACATGTGCATTCACCAAAGGGTGTTCACCAGTGGATGACCATCATCCACTGACCATCATCCGGTGAAGGCCCTTTTGGTCACCACTATGTGTGACCCAACCCATTTGCTGAATTGGGCCTTCTCAAGGTGTACCACTTTGTGGGCTCCCTTTGCAATGCATTAAGCTATTAGAGTTCGGAAAATTCTCTCGTGTGGAGTGAGGGTTTGATTGACCATCTCTTCTGTGTCCGGAACCCCTTCCAATTGTTGAGGTATGAGTAGCAGGTGCAGGTGGAGTTATCCTTCCCTTCCCAGAAAAATACAGTTGGTACCTTATATTCATTAGTACTGGTGCTTTCCTATGCCTCATCTGTACAGTTAGAGGGAATTTTTGGGCAAGGGTATAACAAGATGCCACCAATCAAGCGATAGATATGTAGACTCCCCATTCCCCCACAATATGATGAATAAAGGAGCAACCTTATTTTTATATTTTAAAATCTTCCTCCAAGCCCTGTCCAAATGGAATCATTCTTCAAATAGCTTTTTATGACCCAACTAACCCATAAACTTTTCTTTTTTGAAGCCACCCACCATATTTGTTTCATTATTCCAGCCATATTCCTATCCTTTTACTTTTTACACCCAACACACCTTCATTTTCGGGTTACAAATTGCATCCCAAGAAATGAAATGCATCTTTCTCTCAAGAGAAGGATCGGACCATAAGAAATTTGAGAACATAGATTCCAACTTGGAAATAATAGTACCTGGGAAAGAAAAAATTCCTGCCCAATATAGATAACATCCTTGAAGCACTGAAGTAATCAATTGCAGATGGGCTACATACAAAAGAAACCTTGCTTTCCACCCCTCCATATTTCGTTGCACCAGGTTTAGAATAGGAGAGCAGTCCACCGCTGATGATTTGCCAGAGATGAGAGGAACACCAAGGTCCCTAATAGGTAAATTAGTTTCCGTAAATCCCGTCAATTCCAAAAGTTCCAGCCTGCTAGCTTGAGTAAGGCCTTCTAAGATAATAGAGGACATAGCTCTGTTACGATACAACCCAGAGAAGGAAGTACTCATGTAGAGCCCCCAAGCTAGCTATAATAGATTCACGGATGGCATTCACAAAGATCATTAGGTCGTTCTCAAAAATCAAATGAGAAAAATGAGAAGGCTTGCAACGGGGCATCAACTTTATCTGACCATCAACTTTATTTGACCATCAACTTCTAACTTTCTCATCAATCCCGAGAAAGCTTCCATGGCAATAGTGAACAGATACGAAGAGATCGGATCTCCTTGCCTGATACCTTTCTTTCCCATAAAATATCCAGAAGGGCCACCGTTGATAAGGATTGAAAATTTTGAAGCATCAATGCTATAATTCATCACCTAAGTTTACTAGGAAACCCCATTAGCTTCATAAATTCAAAGAGAAAATTACGACTGAGAGTATCATAAGCTTTGTGAAAGTCAATCTTCAATAAAGCTATTGACACAAAACTTTTCCCATTAATGCCCCTAACAATATCATGGCATACCAGAATATTTTTCACAATGGAGCATCCACGAATAAGAGCCGATTGATTCTCACTAACAACATCTCCAATCACCCTTTCAAGTCTATTAGATAATATTTTAGTGATTATATTGTAGACAATATTATCTTGTAGACCATGTTGCAAAGATCAATAGGTCTATATCCAGCAAAGGTGGTAACATTTCTTGATTTAGGAATAAAAGAAATGAACGTGGAGTTAGAGTGAGGCATAAAAGAATTTGCAAAAAACCACTTCACAGCTATTGTTAAATACTCTCCAACTAACTCCCATGAATGTTTAAAGAATCTAGTCCCGAAACCATTAGGCCCTAGAGCTTTATGATCAGGCAGAGAGAAAATCACCTCCATTATTTCCTTCTTGAAAACCTTAGCTTCTAACATATCTTGCTAAACTTTTTTCAGTCTTCCTTTGAGGGGGATTGAAGGGGGACAGAATAAAGTATCCGATGCATCAGCTCCAATCAAGTTCCTATATAATCCAATATCCGATGCACTACTCTATATTTTCTGTTCAAGAGCCATCTAGTGAAAATATTTTATAGAAGAAAGACACAAAAGGTATGGGGATGATTTCCCTCCCACACCATTTCACATTCTAACCACGTGGGCATAGCATGAAGTATGAACACACTCTTTCCTCTCTAAAACTTGGGGCCACACCGTGATTGGTGTTGCATTAGAAAATCTTCAAAACGAGCGGTGTGGAAAACCATTCAATGGGTGCATCCACCATTTTCCAAACTTTAGAATATAATCACATATGACAAGGGTTTTCATATTAATAGACAAATAGATACTACATTAATGAAAAATATGAAATTGAAGCTCAAATCCCTACATTATCGAAGCTAATACAAGCCATATTAAAATGAAATTGAAACAAATTTGAATCACCAAAGATGCCAAGAAACCAGCAAAAACTGGTTCCAGTATCTTCAATAATGAAAATATAAACGCCAGCAAGATATATCCAAATGTACCAAATCCCTTGATATCTCTCTTCTAAATTGTGGACTTTAGTGGGTCCTGTATACAATAAAGGGAAATTAATAGTATAGTGGGTTTTTAAGGGCTAGTGGTTGCAGGTGGCGGGGAGAGAAAAGGGGTAGTGGTAGGAATGGAAGGAATTGAAGGATTTGTCGTTGGGACAGTAGGCAATGGAGGCAGAGCTACCTTTGGAATTGTGGGTATCGTGGGCAGTGTAGGCATGGGTGGCAATGTGGGCTTAGGCATAGAAGGGATCTGGGTACTTGGCAGGGGTGGCATTGTGGTGGGTATTGGCAAGTTGGGAATAGTCGGCAGAGAAGGCACTGGTGGCATTGTTGCCTGAGGCAACAACGGCATTGCCGGCAATGGAGGCATTGTAACCTTAGGCAAGGTTGGGATTGTGGGGACAGGCACCACAGGTGGTGGAGCTGCTGTATCCGGTAGACGACGAGCCGCTGTGATCGGACTGATGCTTGACAATGACAGCACCACCATCAAATACAGAAAGAAGCAGTGTGATAAAGCAGCCATAGTCAGAATATAAGAGATGCAAATAAAAAACAAGCTAGAAGACACTGGTATAGAAGATTTGATGATTTGCTCTGTGATGAAGAATGATAACAGGTGATGGGTTTTTATAGAGGACTATAAACATAGAACTATTGAAGGAACCTATGGGAAGTAGAAGAAACAAGGAGTTGAGTTTGTTGAGATGTGGTTGAGAGCAGTGGTGATAAGAAATAGTTGTTAGTTTAACTTCTCATCGATAGCTTTAGCAAATGTCAAATACGAACGTCCTTCCAGGGTTAGAAGCTAACTCAAAACTCAAAAGACAAAAGAGGCAAGAAGTTTGTTGTATGCCAAAATGTGGCTTGTGTCCCCCATATACATCTTTGTCGCCAACTTTGACAAAAGTATGAGATGGGCGGTGGAAGGTTTAGATGCTGGAGGGTGTAATGGAAAGGATTTCTTTGACGAAAGAAAGAAAAGGCTAATTTTAATGTAATCTTACATCATGAAAGAAGGGTTCATTTTCATTCCTCCATCAAACCCCAATCCCAAACCCAATCCCAATCCCAATCCCAATCCCAAACCCCAACCCCACCCCACTCCCCGGCCCCACCCAGCCTAAAAAAAAAAATAATACTCTACGTGTCATTTTATATAGCATTGAGAGTCGTACAACTAATGCACTCTTGGGAGACTTGCGGCTGTCGGTTGTATACAATGTAATAGTGTTATTCTTTGCAGGAAAAGTTTTACAGGTCTTTGGCTGTATTTAAAAATGAAAGACCATATAAATATGTGTAATTTTTTTTTTTTTTCTCTTCTTGGTAAGATGTAAGGGTTTCTTCACATGACCCATATTGGAAGGCCTTTTTATGGTTTGCTTAATTATGCCACTGTAGTATGCTGTAGGATTTTTTTTTTCTCTGGTTTCTCTTTTTGCTTGGTCATGCCGAATGTGAGGAGTGGGCTAGAGGATTCTCTGTGGTTTATTCAGTTATGTAATTTTTTTATTTTTTTTCATTTTTTAATACAAATGACCTTTCAACATAAAAAAAAAAAAAAAAAAAAAAAAAAAAAAAAAAAAGGGAAAATTAAAAGATTAATCAATAATGGATTTTTGTTTACAAATTTATTCCCAATCTACCCAACATAAGCATGAATACATAACTACATAACTATCAAAATAGTACTCCCCCCTCACATCTATATTTTTTTGTTGACATTTGTGCCTTCTCCTCCAGTCGACTGGTCCAAAATCACCCATAATCCTTCTAGTTCCAGCCCGCCCTTAAATTGTAACCTAGATGTTTCTCATGGAATTATCACTCCAATCTCACCACCACCCCCACAGCCAAAATGCATGAAGCAGTGACCCATTACGAAATTGGGTTCAAATTCAGAATTTAATTCCTTGTCCAAGTGCCCTATAACACTTCTGATCTTTCAAATTTTATTTAGAAAAAATTTGGAGTATGAGGCTAGGAGACCTATAGACGAATTTAGGGTACCAATGACATTTTTTTTTTGGGAAATTATCTTGTACCACCCCTCTTTTTAAAATTTATCTGAGAAACCACCCTAAAAAATAAAAAATGGCATGTATACGCCCTGTTTAAAAAAAAAATAATTACTCTTGAATCCATTCCGTTAGCTCACAAGCATTAAGTGATGACATGTCACGTTTGGAATTTTTTAAATGACAATTTTACCCTTCAAGTGTAAAACTTGTTATTTTACCCTCTTGACTAATAAACCCATCTCCTTTCCACTTCATCGGCTTGCTGCTCTTCTTCTCCACCTCTATCTCTGCAACTTAGTCTTCCTATTTGCGAAACGATATCCATCCCTCTAACTCATTTGAGGAAGAAAGATTAGAAGGGCAATTTGAAGGCAAGAGCCGCTAGAGAGGCAAAGACGGTAGGAACGAAGATGACCGCATCAGAAGTGGGAGCTGGTTCTGGAGCCTCAACTGCTGCCATATTCTGGACCATCGAGATGGCCAAGACCATGAGGATAACAATGACGAATAGTCTCATCTTCAGTCGACCCCAATCGCTGATACAAACGTCACATGTTCTAGGGATCATAACTAGTTTGAAAAGAAGAGAAACAGAGGTGTTGCAAATGTCCTCATTCTAGGGCTCAAAATGAGAAGAATAGTGAAGGAACCTCCAAACAGAGGTGCTGCAAATGTATTTTGTTTTAGGGTCAAAAAGGTAAATTTCATTTGTAAACTGACGGTGTTAGACTTTAGGGGTATGTTTGCCATTTTTTTATTTTTCAGGGTGGTTTCTCATATAAATTTTAAAAACATGGGTGGTGCAAGATAATTTTCATTTTTTTTTTTTGATACCCAGGTGTCCAAATCTTTAACTCGACTAGTCCCTGGGGTCACTGTGATACCACTTACACAAGACCGGGTCAGTCTGAGAAGGAAACTCTCGTGCGGTAGCCCCAAGAAGTTAGATGCAGTGGCAAAGGTTTGATCACGAAACCTTGCTTCCTGAGGCGGAATACCGTGTCCCCTTAAGCCAACTGCGCTATCCCTTTGGGGTACCAATGATATTCTATATTTAAATCTGCAAACAAAAAGTGTTACACCCATGCTCTAACTATGTCTGATTTGAACTATTGTGCTAGGTCTCGGACCGAAGATCGAAAGCACGGCCAACTTTTGGCTCACGGCCACCCATTACCAAAGATCGAAAGCACGGCCGGTCCCAGCTGCCGCATCGTCGCCTAAAATCCCTACCGAAGGTGAGTACAACCTCCTATACAACTCTCTCTCTCTCTTCATTTTGACCTAGATTAAGCTAGGTTTGGATGGAATCCTAGTGTACAAATTATTTTGAGGTCATGGAATGCATAATCCACCCTCCCTGTGTTGTTGCCGAGCTTAAACCAAGCTCGGTGAGCTCCGGCAACAAGTATTGCCAAATAACCAACTAGGGTTTCAATCATTCGATCGACATATCTCCTAAATGGCTCAGTGGAATCGGTATTTTATTGACTTTGAAGGATGCTAGGAACATTCCCTACAAACTTCACGAAACAAATCCCGACGATCTGGACCGAGCCGGAAAGCCCCAATTTTTGAGTGGATAGTCTATACTGCCACTAGAAGCAAGCCACCAGATCCACTAGACCTACTTCCAGTGGGTTGTTTCTGATGAACCACAGAGCCTTATGAGCTCTCTGCCACCACCACTGGAAACAGGACTGATATTTTCGGTGGAAAGGTCCCTATTTCTGGAGGGTGTTTTCGGTGACATTGTTGTCACTGGGAAGCTTTGTCTATACCCTTTGGGGGTGATCTACGTGGGCCCCTCTTGGTGTTTTCGACATGTACTAATGTACGATTGCCCTTGTGTTTAGGAAAATGACGCACATATGCCTCGAGACCTAAATTGAGTGGATTGATCGGTGGCCTTATCCGAACCCTAACACACAGAGAGATAAACAAGGTGAGGGATGGATTGCTTTATTTTTGGGATTGTTTTATTATTATAGACCTGCTCACATGTATGGGATTATACATGATTATTAATTGTGAAAATGATGATGGTATGCTATCACACGTTACATTTTTACTGAATTAATATGAAATGTTGTAGAAATGTACGACAGGATCCAGTGTGGCCGAGTGGTACCGATACCATGATCGCTGTGTGTTTGTTGTATGTATAAGATGAAATCCGACGTGGCCGAGTTGGTACTGGTGTCGTGATTGTCATATGCTTATTGCATTCATGCATTGATTACGTATAATAGAGTTAATTGTAGTCGTGGATTACACTTTGTGACTTATGTGTTACCAATATCATGTCCTCCGAGACTATGAAAATGGATACACTTCGTGGCCGATGACTGGTACCAGTGTTGCATAGTACATACTCAACTGTGATATGCATGCTAGATTAGATAAACGGTCTCAAGTTTCACTTTTTGGTCGATGTGTTATCGATATCGTGTGCCCGGGACTGCATTTGGAGATGGATTACACTTTGTGGCTGAGGACTTGCAGGTATCGTGTAATTCATACTAACTGTATCATTATGAAGGCATGTAGCATATGTGAGGTTATGTATCACTCCTTATGCTACGAACCCTTACCAACAATGGTAAAGGTGTTGGATAACCCATTGTGGTATATTCGATGTGCCTTTCTGGAATGCCACACCTACGGTACGATGTGATTGTTGCCCAAGGTGGGAACTTGTTAGGCGTGGCCGATGATTGGTACCAGTGCTATGACAGTCAGGAGGGGATTATTAGGAGTTTGCTAGGTGACCCATGGATGCATACGGGGACTGACAGGCTTCTATTAAAAGCTAGGGTTTGTATCCCTGCGTAGTCGATGGCAGTTCCGAGACAAGGGATACATCCTAATGTGCCGTAGTAGCATTTACCAGACTTAGTTGTATTGTTAGGTGGATAATAAAATAAATGAATTGCATCACGAGCATCATGGACTATGTGTTTAATTTCTACAATCATGCATCATAAATTATTACTGCGATTGTTATACTTGGATGTGCTTGAACCCCACCCCTCACTGAGCGAGTTGGAAAGCTCACCCCATGTATATACTCTCTTTTTAGATGATGATGTAGGTACGATCATGCCCATGGCTAGTAATTCTTTATCCTCTAGACCCGAGTGAACGATTGGTGGATGCCAGACGCGGAGGAGCATAGCCAGGACTATGCTTGTGATTTCTGTGCATACACTGCACCATGAGGTGTTTGGCGTATTTCTAGTGATTTTGATACGAGTATGTGGATGGTACATTTCATTTAAACTTATTAGTTATACGTCATGGATAATTGTAAAAGGATAATTCGGTTATGGATAATATTTATCACTAGATAATTTTCCCATTTTATTGATGATTCCGCTACTATACTCTGATTCCACTGCTTTTGGTTGGTTTGTGATGTGAGATTGTAAAATGTTAAGGTACTGCTATCAGAGATCTTGGTAGGTTTGTAAGACAGGTATGTGTCTTACTCACACCACCGGTATTCTTAATAGTAAGTTGGGTCTACCGGAAGTGGGGTGTGACAAAAAGCCCCAGTCAATTAATCGAGGTTTGGAGTACCAATGGCATTTTTGAATGCTCACAATATGCCCCTCAAATGGAGCTTACTGTTATGAAGGTCCCTCACATCGCTTTTCAGGCTTCACCAAACTCTGCCTTGATGCAGCTTTTCCAACTCCAAGGAAGAACTTAGCAATAGTAGCAATCTGATCTAATTAAGCTTCATTTATGCAGAAGATGAGCAATATGGCATGGCTTACTCATACCAAGTTCGAGGTCGTTGTCTAATATTATCCTCCCAAGTTAATGTAACGAATTGATTTTCCATTGTCCATTATAATGTAAAATGTAAAAAGGAAAAAAACACATGGTGGAAACTTTTTAGTAAAGCCTTTTTAGTATTTCAGCTATGGAAGATATGTTTTATTTCTATAAGGCTATGTTTGGTTGCCAAGGGAATTAAAGGGAAGGGAATTGAAAATTTTCAAATCTAAAAAAGATAATTTTGTTTTACTTCTATAGGCCCTATGTGATTGTATTTTTTTTTTTTTTTGGCTAATGATGGGTATCCAAGATTTCTCTCTGACTAGTCCCATGGGTCTATATTGATCCACAATTACATGAACCGGGTCATACTAGGATCCAATGAGAATCATTCAACTTTCACTTTCACTGAAAGTAGTGAAGAGCACTAAACATCCCCATGTGATTTGTAGAAATTACTTAAATTTATTATTATATGTATGTTAAAAAGTAGGGAAGTGAAAATTTTCAAACCTAAAAAAAGAAAATTTTGTTTTACTTCTATAGGCCCCATGTGATTGTATAAATTACTTAAATTTCTTGCCATATTTAATAGCAATATATTTTACATGTAATTCTTTTTTTTTTTTAATACCAAAGGTACTTGTTTGCAAAATAGAGTGAAATTTAATAACCAAATATGAATGATTTTAATTTAATGATATTGTCACATAGGGTAATGATTACAAAAAATAATTTTTAAGTTTGAAAATTTCACTTCGCTGCCATTTAATTCCCCTTGCAACCAAACAAAGCCTATCTATAAATATGAGGAAAATGTTCTCTGAGCCATTAGGCAAGGTACATTAGCACCTCTTTGTCTATCTCTCTCCTTCTCACATGAAATGTCCTTGTTATCCGCCAATTAATGTATGATACTCTTTTCTCATAGTTCATCGGTATTCTCCTCCATGTTGCTTGCTGAGAAGACCTTCTCACATTAATATTTTATGGGGAAAAGATCCCTACATTGAAACACCATCTCATATTCTAACTATGTTGCTCTATATTGAGACAACCTATCCTCTTGAAAATATGTGCCCCTATAGATGAAATTTTTTCTCTCACAGTCATTGGTGTTTCGTGAGAGAATCTCCTTGTCATTGGTGTTGTGTGGAGATTCCCCTACATGATTGGTGTGGTGGGAATATTTGGTCATGCATTGACACTGTCTCCCTAATCGTGTGGCTCTTGTTCACTAAAATATTTCTAACGCAACCCTGGACTGTGAAGTGGGCAAGGTAGAAGTTGCATCCTCACACCTCAATACTCTTCAGAGATCAGCTCGGATCAAGAAGAAGTATGCCAAGTGGGGCCAGTCTCCATGTGCACCATGCAAGTTTCCCTCACTTGGTTAAATCTTGCACATTACCTCTAATCTCTCTAGCCATTAAAGGAAAGAGATAATGGAGATTGGACCAAAGGAGAAATGATTTGGACTCAAATCCTCTATGACTGGCATTAAGGATCCAACGGCTGGGAGGGCCCCGACATGCACCCCAGCTGTCAGTGATTTGGGGTGTCTTCTTTTATAAATAATTACTAAATAAAACCCAAATCAGTTGTCAATCTATTGGGTTAATTTTAGGAAAGGTTTTTTTAATATTTCAAATAATTATGGTAGTTTCCCATGTCATCATTGATGTGGCATGGCAGATTCATTCCAAACCACTAATAGCAAAAATGCGGTTTAAATTCCGTTTTAAATGCATTTCTGTTTTTAACCATTTAAAACATGTTTTTCCGTATGCTTCTTAAATATACGGGAACAATACTGCAAACAACAAACATTCCCGTTCTAAATACATTTAAAACGAGTTTAAACATGTTCCATTTTTTGGCCTTTTTAAGACTTCATTTGTTGAGCATAATGTCTACTTAATTGACCATATCTCTCTCCCCCCCAAACTCTGTTCGACCTGATTCTCTCGTCAACTTGAAGCTAACTCAATACCCCATATTTCTCATGATATCACCTTCAACTCAATATCAATGCATGAACCCCGAAATTGAGTAAAAATTGATGCATTTGCTTAAAAGTGCTTCTAAAGTGATGACTCCTAACTCAAACTGAACATGCATCACTCAGGGAGTGTGTCAACTATGTTGACAGCAATGAATAACATCATAGCCTAGCTAGATTGCTCAATAAGACTTTGGACATGCGTGGTATATTAATTTAGAATTGGAGTTGGATGATATTCAAATATATGTCTTAGAATTTATAATGAGACATGTGATATATATGCATTAATGTTGGATATTGTAGTCGTTTTGAACATTAGATGCAAGTATTCATGTAATAATTCTTTAATTTATGTGAGTATTCTATCATTTTTTTTTGGTCCCGTATGTTTGAAAATCTACACGTTTAAAACCCATATCATCCGTTTTTTATTTTTTACCATTCTTTAATTTTTTTTACCATTTATTTGATCGTATCGTTCAAAATTTTTTACTGTCTACAACCCATACCATCGTCCTTTTTTTTTTTAATTCCCATTTTTGCTAACTATGTTTCAGACTGTTCGCGTGGGAAGTTCTCTCCCTTCATATAATAAGCATCATTGATCCATAGTTAATGGTGGTTGGTGTCAACTTCTGGGATTAGGGACAGATTTTCTTCTGGCTCCTCGATGTTTATTTAGAGATGTACTATATTCTCCCTTTCTCTTTCTATTGAGGCAAGTTTATCAAAAAAATTGGAGCATGCAAGTTTAGAAATCTTGAATTTTGATACAGTAGATAACGTTCAAATCCAATCCATACTTTATAATGCATTCACTTATGATAAGTGATTTTTCATAATATTGCAAAAATAGATATTAAATTAATGGAAAATATACGATTGAAGCTCAAATTTCCTTCTACCAACAAAAAAAAGAATGTAAGCCACACAAAAGAAACTTAAACAAATTTGAATCACCAAAGGTGCCAAAAAAACCAGTTAAAACTGGTTCTAGCAATCTCTTTTTTTCGCTAGAAAATCATGTATATTAATTATAAAGGAGAAAAAAATAACAAAATATTATACATCAAGAAGAGAAAGAGCAAAGCAGCCCAAGCCTCTCAACTGGAAGAGAAGGGAAAGTATAAGTTCCACCTTCGGCATTGCCATCAGCAGAACAAGACAACCACAATCTCAACCCACAATCTAGAACAAGGACGGAAAGAGGCATCCATCTTCACCAGTGCTAGCCAGGCTGAAACTAGCAATGAGACTTCAAACCAAGCAGCTGATTTTGATAGGTAATCAGCAACTGAATTCGCTTCCCCAAAATAGTGGGTAATTTTCCACTCCACCGCTTCCAAGAAAGGCAAACAGTTTAACCATCTTTGACGAGCTTTCCACGGGGGTTTCCTTTTAAGAAAGAGAAGAACAACCACTACTAAGTCACACTCAATCCAAAGGAGCTGGATTCGCATATGCTGAGAAGCCTCAATCCCAAACATCAGCGCCAAGAACTCCGCCTCGAAGTTTGTTTGAACGCCTAGGAACTTCCTGAAATTAGCAACTACCACTGCCTTATCATCCCTAACGACACCACCTGCCCCAGATTTCCCTGGATTACCAAATGAGCAACCATCTGTATTTAGCTTTAACCAACCAAGCTGAGGAGGACACCAGAAAATTTCAAAAATTTCTCGAGGTCTACTCCTCACCCCTGAAAAGCCCAATCTTTTGGTCATCTCAGGTCCAGAACTGAGATGACCGACCCAATCTGAATCAGAGACTGTAAGCTTATTTCATTTCTCAGAGCACCAAAGCATTGCTTAACTGATTTGCTTATATCATCATATTTTCTGCCATTCCTCTCTAGCCAGAGAAAAAATGGAACCCGAATAAAAACCTTCAGCAAAACCCCCTTGAAAGAAACCTTCTTTGCCTGGGCCTTCCACCATGCAACCAATCTATCAACCCCATCAAATACAAGCCAATTTATCTAAAAGCATGCACAAAATTTCTTCCACAAAGAACTCACAAAAGGGCACTCATAGAAAGAGTGGTTTTTGGATTCCTTTGCACTACCACACAGAACAAACCGCAAGGGAACTGCGACCCCTCATTTTTTCACATTATCATCTGTATGCAATTTATTTTTCATCAATCTCCATCCAAAAACTGATTTTCTTGGTTGGAGTTGACATTTCCAAATCAACGAAAACCACCCCACCTTAGGCGACTCCCGTCTCACCTTCTCCCAAGCTGATTTAATGGTAAACACTCCAGAAGAAGTTAACCCCCAGTGACACACATCCTCCAAGTTAGAAACTACAATATGTTTTGCTTGTGCAAAAATATTAGGAATACAATTAGACTCCACCTGAGGGAAATTCCACTCATCATGAGAAATTAAATCAGAGACCTTTGCTTGCATTGAATCAAATAGACCCAATTGAAGCCTCGAAAGCTCTGCAATAGATTTATTTCCCAACCAGCTGTCCCTCCAAAAATTGATCTTTCGACCATTCCTAACTATCCACTGCTCATGAGACTCAACCCATCTCCAAACCTTCTTAAGACCCGGCCATATCGATGATGATAACTGACCAGTTTTCAGTGACCCATCAGACTTAAGAAAGCAGGCATGAAGAAAATTGCTCATTAAAGAATTTTCATGCTTTATCTGCCACGTTAATTTGGCCAAACAGGAAAAACTCACATCGCACAACCTTCTAATGCCTAAACCGCCCTCCCTCACAGGTTTACAAACATCTTCCCACTTCACCACTATCTTCTTCCCTGTTTCCAAATCTCCTGACCATATAAAATTGTGCATCCACTTTTCCACCATTTTAATAGAATTCTCTGGCCACCATTAAATCCCAAAATTGTGAATAGGGATATTAGAGATCATCGATCTCACTAGCTTCACCTGACTAGCCATTAAGAGAAGCCTCCCCTTCTAACCCGAGAGCCTTTCCTTAATTTTATCCATCAGCGGAAGCAAATGATCCTTCCTTACTCTCCCCTTGAAGAGCTCCACCCCCAAATATTTTGTTGGCAGCCTAGCAGGCTGAATACCCAGATATTCACTTATGAAATACTTCCTGTGAGGGGCCACTCTCCCAAAAATAGACTGCTTTTCTCTAGGTTAAATTTTTGGCCTGAAAAATCCTAATACTTTACTAGAAAAGCATGGAGATTTTTCACATATTTTGCAAAGGCATTCATAAAAATAAAAATATCATTTGCAAAAAGTAAGTGAGAAGGAGTAGACAAAACTCGAGGACCTGGAAGAGGCCTAAACAGCCCGTCCCGCACCAAACTACTTGAACCTCGGCACAACACCTCCTCTGCCAAAATAAACAAGATGGGAGATAAAGGATCACCCTGCCACAGCCCTCGACCAACCTCAAAAAATCTGACTAGCCCACCATTCACCAACACTGAAATTCTGGATGAAATCAAGAGATGATAAATACAAGAAATCCACACTGAAGAAAAACCGAACTTATCTAGGGCTGCAAAAAGAAAATCCCACGCCAATGGATCGTACGCCTTTTGAACATCCAGCTTCAGCCCCATGCCACCACCTCTGACCATAGCATACATAAGATTTGACCAACAAGAAATATTCAAATGTACCAATCCCTTGATATCTTTTTTTTTTTTTTTTTTTAATGCTACCAGTCCCTTGATATCTCCCCTCTTAAATATGGATTCTAGTAAGTCCCCAATACAATAAAGGGAAAAGGATTATGGCAGGGATGGAAGGAATTGAAGGGTTTGCTGTTGGGATAGTGTTAATGGAGGCAGAACTACCTTTGGAACTGTGGGCATGGATGTGGGTTAGGCATAGAAGGGATCTGGGTACTTGGCAGGGGTGGCATTGTGGTGGGTATTGGCATGTTAGGAATAGTCCGCAAAGGAGGTAGCTGGGGTGTTGGCATTGGTGGCAAAGGTTGCATTGTCGGCGATGAAGACAATGTGGCGTGAGGCAAGGTTGGGATGTTGGGAACAGGCAGCACAGGTGGTGGAGCTGCTGTGTCCATTAGATTGCGAGCCGATGTGCTCGTCTAACCATGCTCATACAGACAAGTGGTTGGAACATGGTAAATAGGAAGACCACCAATCAGATGATCAGAAGACATAATCACTGGATGATCAAACGGTCAGACGACTTGCTCCTAGAACGATCAGACGACCTGAGTCCAGGACGATCAAACGGTCAAACGATCAAACGACCTACCTCCCTCATTTACTACGAATGACCACCCTTCTACGGATCAACCATGCATGGTTACCTCTTCATAAGCCAAGCACAAGAAATCTCAAATCTATCATCCATGTGTCACTTAGATCTAATCACTCTGTCTCGAGATAGTTGCATTCTTAACTGTCTCTAAACCTAACTAGAGCTAGCAAACTAAACTTCGGTCAGATGGTTTTTTGACTCATAGCTAACCATGGTTGAGTCAACCATTAACACCGTATTTACATAACCTGAGCATAACTATGGGTTAACTGTTAGGATCCTAACTTAGCCATGATGAAATCTGCCACCTCAACCCATACAAGGATGGATACACCAATCCTGGTAAGTCCAGGTCATCAAGGAAAGGGACTCCCGGACCAATGGGAGCCATCATCAACCGCAATATAAGAGAAAGTTAGTCAAAAAGCAATAGTAAGCAACTTTGTACCCTCATTCAACCAAAAAAAAAAAAAAAAACTTTGAACCCTCATAGCTCAGCCTAAGGTTTTCTTTCTCACCCAATATACTAATTTGAGCTTTGGAGAGCCTTCCTCGGATCGGCTTTGGGCTAGTTCTTCATTGGTGACATGCAAGTACTAAGGGGGCAAGAATCTGCAGCAACATAAATTAAAACAAAGCTAAAGGACTAATATAGAAGATTAGATGATTTGCTCTGAGATGACTAACAAAAACAGGTGATGGATTTTTATAGAGGACTATAAACATTAAAGGAATTAACCAATAGGAACTGGATGAAACAAGGGTTGAGTTTGTTGAGATGTGATTTTTAAAAAGGGTGCTCCATGATAGTAATCATAGCCCCCAGGTCAAAGCTTCCATACAACAAATGAACCATAATGGGATATGTCGACTCAAACCCAAAATCACTCAAGTGATGATGGAACAAGGGCTTTCTTCTAGTTGAGATATGGTTGAGAGCATTGGAGAGTAGTTGTTACCTTACCTTCTCATCCATAGCTTTAGCAAATGCCAAATACGGACATCCAGGTTCGGAAGCTAACTTAGAACTCAAAAGAGCCAAAATATCCATTGTACGCCGAATGTAAACCTACAATTGGATGGAAATTACTTTTTGGTCAGGTAGGCAGTAGCCAAACGATCCAATAGATTTGCCTATTTTTGAAATCCTATTAAGATATTTCATTCTAAAGGGCCTGAAGCACGACATCAAGTCTCAAATTATGACTTTAAAAAATAAAAAACAATTTAAAGTATTTACATGGTTGAAATCAACTAATATATTACAGACTGTATAGGGGTAACATTTTTTTTTTATCAGTAGTATGTAATAAATTATTGGTTCAATGTCATACTAGTTCTAATTGATTCTAATCAGTTCAAATTCAACGGTTTAAACAGGTTTAGTTCTTGAAACAAAAGTTAAATCGTTTATAAATGGTATTGCTTTAAATACCAAAATCGAATCGATTAATAAAAATTTTATTAATTTTGGTTTAAATGGTCTATTAATTCAATTTGTAATTTCTTTTTCCAATAAGGATCCAATCTGCAATTTGCACCCTTAATTTTACCTTACCATTATAATTCCTAGCTCGATATAATCAACCATGGTAACACCAAGAAAACCCCTTTCCCCGACAAAAGGTGTTATTTTGTAGTGTCGATACAGTTAATGCACTCTTGAATTAGTGTGTGATCAACAGGCTTTGTGAATCATATATTGTGCTGGTGATGCTATGATTTCTAGGATAAGTACCTGAGGTCTTCACCTTTGTTTAAAATGAAACAACGTATAAAAATGTGAAAGGGTCCTTTGCATGGTGCATTTGGAAGACCTTTATATGCTCTAGGGTCTAGAGGTGTCAATTCTAGGCCTGTATTGGCTTGCTTGATTGAGATCGATTAGAAAATATGAAATCGATCTGGTATATTCCCTAAATGTGTTGTTCACAAACTTTGGCCGGTTAACATTTTATCGTTTTTGGTGTAAGTGTTCTATCTGTCAGGTGCCCAATCGGACCAACCAATTAATAGCCTGAAATGTTTATAGCCCGTTAACTAAGGGCCCGTTTGATAACGTAACCAGAAACGTGTTTCTGTGTTTTCTTGTTCTCAGAAACAAAGAAACGGCATAAATACCGTTTGGTAAAAGTGTTCTGTTCCACTTGTTTCTTGAAACATAAATTGAAATTTATAACAATTTATGCTTCAAGAAACATGAATGACGAAATAAGTTTTACTTGTTTCGCTCGTTTCTCGAAACAAAAATGGGGCACAAAAAATCGATATTGAAGACGGAGTTTGGCATCACTACCATCACCACCGTCTCCGACATCTCACCGACCGGCAGCTCTCTTTCCCCTGTCATGATACCCCCACCTCGCCATCCTCATACTGCAACTATGAATCATCTCGTCTACTGGCCTGGAACGGTAATGTCGGCACTACTGCCACAACCGATGAGGCCGACCTGCTCTTTCGTAAACGCTTACAAACAACTCGTAACCCCGAAGGCAAGTTCCCCTGTTTTTGGCTCCTACCATTGCTCTGCACTTCGGAATCCTCTGTTTCTCCGTGATTGTTCTTAGTTGGCTTTAGACAAGTAATTGGCATCGTCGTGGTCGTCGGAGCTGTTGCCCCCTGTTTTCCCTGACCCCAAGCTCAATTGTCCAGGAAACGGAAGAAGCCGAGACTATAGAGGGCAACAGAGGTGGTGGGAGACGTAAGCGAGGTAGGCAGAATCGGGTTCAGACAAAAGCCCCTTCGAAGAAGAAAGAGGAAGAAGATGTTTGTTTCATTTGCTTCAACAGTGGGAACCTCGTGCTCTGTGATCGTCGGTGAGTATTCGTTCTCTCTCTTCCCATTTCTCCCTATGCTTCTCTGAACTACGAAGCTCTGAGTTGAGCCATTAATGGCGTCCCTTGTGCTTACTTCCTCCTGTAACCTAGGGTTTCGCTCGCTTCCAAGTCGTAGATCCCGCTCCACATATGCTTCGTCACCTATTAACATTCGATCTTCTACTAGATCCGATGTTTTCTCGCATCAAAATCGGATTTGTTCGCGTTCTAATTCATTGAAGAATTCTTTCTTGGGTGTTCTTCCATCTATTACCTCAAAGGATTCGAATTGTGCTCGTTCTCTCTCGGATAGGTCGGTTGTTGTTTGAGCTTCGGCTTCTTCTACTGCAGTAGTACCTTCGTCCCAGCCATGGCAGGGAGCTTCGATGAAGCCATTGTTGGCTTCAATTGCCACCGGAGTTATTCTATGGTTCGTTCCGGTGCCAGGCGGTGTGTCGAGGAATTGTCGGTTTCCTATTTACAGAAGAAGAGACAGATAAACGTTTCAAGAAACAAGGTTTATCAAACACCCAAAATTCTGTTTCTGTTCCCAGAAACGGAAATTTCTGTTTCTATCGTTTCTTGAAACAGAAACAGCAGAAACGTTATCAAACCGATAGAGATAAATGTCTTAGTAACCTATTTAAAGTTCGTCTAATACCCATTTAGTCCGATTATTGGTGACTTAATAAAAGACTAAAATTTGACCGACTATTTGTAAATGACCATGCTTAGCATATGAGGACCAATTACTTAACGGGTCGATTACAGTGTAAGGCCCTAAAATGAGGAACCTCAATTAGGTCCAACCGAAACCAATTTAGCCAGACAGATTGACAACCCTACTAAGGCAATCCAATTCCTTTTTTTTTTTTTTTTAACAACTAAAAATAATTTTAAGAAACAAAAAAGTTGTAAAAAGAACCTAATTATTCCACCGCCCATCTCATACGACTGGCAAGTTGATGACATGATATATATCGGGACACAAGCTATCCAGTTCAAGGATTTAGTTATTGGCATGGATTGGGGTAGATTGGTGTGGATCAATCATTTTTCCCTTCACTTAAAAGAAAAAAAAAAAATTATGATTTACCCCTTGAAACAATACTGATAATCGATTAAGATTGATCAGATATTGATATCAATCTCAATCGATACCGATCAAATATCAATAATTAGAACCATGATCAGGTTTCACCTACCGAATTACAGTTCTATTGCCGTCTTGTTAATGGATAAAAATTGAATATGACACCATAGGCCGGGAAGCTGATTCAGAGAACATGTTACAGGGCAAATCTATAGGATTGCCTACGGCCCAGACTGTGGGTTTGAGGAATCGGTACTGGTATCGGATCGGATTGGATGATATTGGATTGGCTGTTTCGTTCTGGCCGATCCCATACCAATAGATCGGTACGGATCCAAAGCAAGAAAAGAAATTCCAATTTTTGAAGAACATGAAAGATCCAAAGTAAGAAAAGGAATTCCAATTTTTTATATTTTGAGTTTTGAGTTAGCATCTTCCAACCCCGGACCGACGTACTTATTTGACATTTGGTAAAGCTGTGGATGAGAAGGTAAACTAACAACTAGTCTCTATTGTTCTCAACCACATCTCAACAAACTTAAACTCCTTGTTTGTCTCTTCCACTTCCCATTGGTTCCTTGAATGTTTGTAGTCTATTAAAACCCATCCATCCCCTGTTATCAATTTCATCTCAAAGCAAGTCATCAAATCTTCTATACTATTGATCTTCAAGCTTTGTTTTAACTTGCAACTCTCATCGTCCGACCATGGCTCCTTCAAGTCACTCCTTTCTTATGTATTTGAGTGTGGCATTGTCATTCTCAAGCATCAGTACCAGCACAGCGGCTCGCCGTTTACTGGATACAGCAGCTCCACCACCTGTGCTGCCTGTCCCCAACATCCCAACCTTGCCTCACGCCACAATGCCTCCATCACCGGCAATGCCAACAACGCAGGTGCCTCCACTGCCGGCCATTCCCAACATACCAATACCCACCACAATGCCACCACTGCCAAATACCCAGACGCCTTCCTTGCCTAAGCCCACATTGCCACCAATGCCTACACTACCCACCATGCCCACAATTCCGAAGGTGGCTCTGCCTCCATTGCCCACTATCCCAGCAAAAACTCCTTCAATTCCTTCCATCCCTTCCACAATCCCTTTTCTCTCCCCACCACCGGCAACCACTAGCCCTTAAAAAACCACTGCACCATGCATTTCCCTTTGTTGTATTGGGGACCTCCTAGAAATCCACATTTTAAAAGGGAATATATCAAGGGATTGGTACATTTGAATATTTCTTGCTTGGAATTTTTATTTAATTATTGAGGATGCTGGAAACTGTTTTTGCTAGTTTCTTGGCATCTTTGTTGGTTCATATTTGTTTCAGTTTCCAGTTGGTATAGCTTGTATGGTATCAGTTTCTTTAGTTTAAGGAGTTGAGGTTCAATCCAATATTTTCCATTAATATAATATCTATTTGTGTATTACTATGAAAACTCCCTTGTCATATGTGACTGCATTCTAAAGTTTAGATTGGATTGGATTGGATTTGAATGTTTGATATATTATGTATCAAAACTCTCGAGTTTTTCAACTTCCAAGCTACAATTATTTTGATAAACTTGTGTTTGGAAATATGTAAAATAAGAATATAGAAGTTATCATTCTATGCTTAATCCTCTTGAACAAAGCGACGATGGGCAGTACGATATAATGATGCATAGACAGAATTTGGTGGGGGCTGAGTCGTGCCATCAATCACTCCCCTTACGATTGTAGTTAGGGTATGATGTAATACGAGTTCTAAAGAATTGACCTCTAAAATGAAACAACCCCTAAGGCATTCCAATAGTATTGTTGCACTACTTATTCGGCCATGTCGGAGCACTCTCAGGTTGTACTCAATCAACCAATTAAAAAAAATAATCGAAAATCTATAAATCCTATATATAATATGGAAAAACAAAAAGAGCAATTTTGCAGCATAAGAGAGTGGTTACTAGTAAAACAAAGAGTGCAAGTTTAGGATGATGAAATTTAATGCATCATAATTCCTAAACCATAGTAAAAATCTTGCTAATAAACAAGGGGGGACC
Source organism: Macadamia integrifolia (assembly GCF_013358625.1). Classification (NCBI taxonomy): domain Eukaryota; kingdom Viridiplantae; phylum Streptophyta; class Magnoliopsida; order Proteales; family Proteaceae; genus Macadamia; species Macadamia integrifolia. The sequence continues at coordinate 15,610,657 of NC_056563.1, read as the reverse complement.
TAGTCTCCTTTAATACAAGAAGGGTAAATGACATACCGTTCACTGTCGATGCCATGTTGTTTCCAACGGAGCTTGATCCAACCATTAATATGTGACTATACAAGGGGGGACCTAGTCTCCTTTAAATAATACCCATCTCCCATTAAGGCAGACTAATCAGTTAGAGAACAAATCTTTCCTATTTGTATCTGATAAGGCAAAATATGTCCCCATCCTCAGCAAGACTGAAGCGTGTATGCAAACTTGAACAGAAGGCTGACCGGCCACCTCGGTCTCTCCACAGGCTGACCTACCTCCTCGGTCTCTCCCCAGGCCCACTTGCCACCTCGGTCTCTCCCTAGGCCGACCCTCACCTCGATCACTCCTCAGGCTGACCCTCACCTCGATCTCCCCTCAAGTCGACCCTCACCTCGGTTCAATACACAGAAGTAAGGTGCCCAGAGGCGCACGCACATCCACTCCTACATTCAAGAGACGTGACCCCTAATTATAGGGGCAAGACTTAACCTACTGCATGTCACCAGAAGTGTCCACCATTCTCACAACTTGTGTCTTCAGGATAAGAGAGGAATATTCCCAGAACATGCCCTGGACTCCGGAATATTCCTGGGATCATAGAGCCACTCTCCTCAAGGACTCCACGCCTAATGGGGCTCTCCACAAACGTCTCTCCTTCTCTCTCCATCAGCCGCCTATAAATATTAAGGTAAGTTTCCATCACAAGGGATCGAGCACTTTTTTCACTAAAAGCTCTCTTGAGTAACTATTGTGAAAAGATCTGACATAGGCTTTGGAGAGTCCCATGTCAGGTCAGCATAGCTCTCCCTTGTCTTCTCTTCTGTGTAGATGTACTTGAGCATTACGAGCTACAAGGAAGATTGGCTGGTCAATTTTTACCTCATCAAATTGGCTCCATCCATGGGAAACTGATACGAAAAGCTACTATAGCCAATGCAACTAAGAAGTGAGAATGTCATCTCCTCCACTACAACATAAGTAAGATCATCTCATGATTTTCCACTTGAACAAGTAGAGGAACCTCGCCCACCTTCAATGGCAGATCAAGAGAATTCTCGGTAGAGGGACCCTTACCAAGACCTTCACAAATTTAAATCAACATAGGAGTTACTCTAAGAGAAGGAGGGCAACGCGATCGAAACCCTCAACAATCTGGCCAAGAACCTTCATCCCGAATAATCCACCCGATCGTGGAAGAGCAAATCCAGAATCTATAGTTGCAGGTGTTGGCAACCAATAACCTGGTGTGGAACTTCATACACCAGTTCAGCTCGACGCTTCCTATACCTTGCATAGGCTCTAATCAACTACCTAGGAGAGTTTCGGAAAGACGAGCTTGGGAAGAATCACCTGATAATAGTGTGGCCCCTCAATCGACAGCAAGGCAAGGGTCTGTTAGGACGTCACGTATGGTTCGCTCGGTGCTACCCTGATCTCCCATCGAGAGACATCAACGAGGGCCTTCACCTGCCCAGAACGGGAGGGCACATCATTCAACTCGCGACCGGAGCCCCGAGAGACGAGATGCACATAGAACCCCACCTAGGGCGGAGGAATGCCAGAACTCGCCACATAGGCCATCTAGGGGCACGCGTTAGCATGAAGAGGACCAACCTGACAAGTTCCAGGATCGAAGGAGAAGCCCTAGACGAGCTGAACGGGAACATCGCTCCTAGGGCCATCGAGCCGAGGAAAGAAGGGACTACTTGAAACGGCGCATCTAGCGTCTCACTGAGAGGACCAAAGGAATAAGAGGCACCCGACTGACATAACGGTGACTCTAGCCCATAACGCACTATCCGATGAGTTGATGGAAGCTGAGTTGCCCCTAAATTTTATGGTACCTGTCTTTAACACATATGACGGTACACAGACCCCTATGATCATCTCCTATACTACAGTTCTGCCATGATGATCCATGAGAGATCAGACACAAATCTCTGCAGAGCTTTTGCAGCCTCACTAAAGGATGCCGCACTAGTTGTCAAACTTGAGACCCCGATCCATCCACAGCTATGAAGAACTAACGAGAGCATTCCTCACTCGTTGCCAAGCTAGCATGAAGCAAAAACAGACCTCACAGAATGTGATGAACATGAGACAGAGATCAGGGGAGACTATATAGGATTTCCTTGCTCACTTCACCAAAGTGACTAGAAGTGCGGAATCTCAAAGATGGAGTAGCCTACAGTTCGCTCTGTAAAGCGATCATGCAGCCCGATCTAGTCCGATCTCTATCCCTTGACTTACCAGATACAATGCTTGAGCTGCTAAGGAGGTGTAATCAATATGCCAACATGGAAGAGGTCCTAGCCACCAAGGGGATAATCGACAGAAATGAGAAACCAGAAAAAGAAAAGAGAAGATCTTCAAGGCCGAGGGATGACTCCCAAAAGCCCAAGAAGAATAGGACGGATCGGTCGCTTGACATAGTTGAGCCCGAACTATACGAGCTCAACCACTCACAAACAAATTTACTTCTCGAGATCCAAGACTAGAAATATTTTCACTGGCCCAAACCAATGGTGGCTAAGCCAGAGGAAAAGAACCCTAATCGGTATTGCCAAAACCATCGAGACCATGGACATGACACTGAAGATTGTAAATCCTTAAAAAGGGAGATTGATGAGATCATTAAGCTAGGGTACCTTAACAAATATTTGAAGTAGAAATATGGTGAAGGAAACTGGCCCAAGTCGAGGAGAAATGAGGTCGGGCAGAGCTGAGACAGGGCTAAGCAGCAAAAGGAGCTCGGCATGAACCGAGTCGACCCATACGATAACCATCCTGTGGGTCCAGCCATCCTAACTATCATAAGAAGACCCACCACAGAATCGATAAGAAAGACCAAAACTCACACTCGGTTTGTGTGCATTATAGAATAGCCCGTCAAGACCCTCAAAGCAAATCCTCCCATCACATTCCCGGACAAGGACCTGGGAGAACTAAATTGGTCACACAATGTCCCTGTCGTGATCCAGTTAGTGGTGGCCAACCACCCCTTCCACAGGGTGCTAGTAGACACGGGAGCATCTGTTGACCTTATGTCATATGAAGCTTTCATGAAACTAGGGCTTAGTGCAGGATCCTTCAAGCCTGCCCCTGGGCCTTTGTACAGATTTTTAGGCCCACTTGCAGAGCTAGGAGTAGTTGACCTACCAGTGACCATCGATCAGGGAGCTTAAAAAGCAACCACCATGGTCATTCATGGTCGTCAAGATAGCCTCACCTTACAATGCAATCCTTGGTCAACCCGGTCTTAATGGCCTAGGGGCAGTTGTTTCAACCAAGCATACGAAGGTTAAGTTTTCCACAAGCAAAGGAATTAGAGAATGTAGATCCAGCCAGAAGGAGTCCCGAGAGTGCTATGTCAAATTCATAAAGCCTGTCAAAAAACCATGTTCTGGCCTAGCATCCATGGTAGAAATTGTCAATTGCCGCGACGAAAGTCTTCTGCACGAGCCAAGCATGTGGAAAAGTTGTTCACAGTCCAGCTCAGAGCACTGCTGAGCTCCAAACATCGTGATGAAATCCTGAACTTCCTCGGCCAAAACTCTGACATCAGAAAGCCTCTAACATGCCAAGCATCCCAAGGAACGTGGCTAAGCACAGTTTGGACATTAACCCTAGCTTCAAGCCTTTATGACAAAAGCACGGGAACTTTACATCAGAGCAAAATGCTATCATCAATGAAGAAGTGGAAAAACTCCTAGCTACGGGGTTCATGAGAGAAGTGAAATACCCAACCTGGTTGGCTAATGTTGTCATGGTCCCAGAGTCCAATGAGAGGTGGAGGATTTGCATAGACTACATTGATCTGAACAAAGCTTGTCCCAAGGACTGTTATCCCTTTCCCAGGATCGTCTCGCTCATAGACTCAACGGCAAGCCATGAGATGCATACTCAGGATATAACCAGATAAAGATGAAAGTTGAACATGAGGAGAAAATGGCATTACTCACCACTCAGGGCAATTATTGCTACACTGCGATGACTTTTGGCCTCAAGAATGCAGGAGCCACATACCAAAGAATGGTCAACACTATGTTCTGAAGCCAGATCGGAAGAAATATGGAAGTTCACATCGATGACATGCTGGTCAAAAGCACAAAAGGCACTAATTATGTGCTAGACCCAAGGGAAGCCTTTGATGTCCTGCAACAAAACCAGATGAGGTTAAACCTTACAAAGTGCGCATTCAGAGTGACTTCTGAGAAATTCCTGGGCTTCCTAGTATCACAAAGGGGAATAGAAGCAAACCCTTCCAAAATCGAAGCCATTCAAGAGATGCGCCAATAAAGGAACATCCGCAAAGTCCAGAAGTTAACAGGTGCCTAGCCACGAAGAACAGGTTCCTTTCCCAGGCTAGAGATAAATGTCTTCCATTCTTTAAGCTATTAAAAGGAGGAAAATGACACCAAAAATTCAGATGGATAGACAAATGTGAAGCGGCATTTGAGGAAGTCAAAACCTACCTGGCCAGGCCCGCTCTGCTGAGCTGACCCGAACTAGGAGAGGTGCTCCAATTGTATCTCGCTACATCTCTAGTGGCCGTTAGCATAGTTCTTATAAGAGAATAAGAAAAATTCCAAAAGCATGTCTACTACGTGAGTCATGCACTCCTCAACGCGAAAACAAGGTACCCAAGGATCAAAAAGCTTGCATTAGCATTAGTCATGGTAGCTTGAAAACTAAGATCTTACTTCCAAGCACACACTATAGCCATACTGACGGATCAACCGCTGAGGAAGGCACTCCACAACCCTAGTATAGCAGGGCGGATGGTGACCTGGTCTATCGAGTTAAGCGAGCATGACATAAAATTTCATCCAAGGAGTGCAATCAAGGGCCAAGCACTGGAAGACTTCCTAGTAGAGTGTACGCAGGAAGAGGAGGAATCAGAAGTGGAGGCCAAGCCAAATAGGAAGTGGAAGCTCTTTGTTGATGGGTCCAGCACCTCGACGAGGAGCGACGCGGGACTTGTGCTACAGAGTCCAGAGGCATTTGCAATACAGTATGCCCTCAGATTTGTATTTTTCGCAACAAACAATGAAGTGGAATATGAAGCCCTGATAGCAGGAATCAAGTTAGCAAAGGCAATAATGACGGACGACCTAATTGCGTATAGTGACTCCCAACTGATTGTAAACCAAGCCAATGAGCAATATGAGGCCAAGGAAGAGAGAATGATCAAGTACCTGAAGGAAGCTCGTCACCTGATCATTAGCTTCAGTAAATTTGAAATGGTGTGAGTTTTGCGAGAAGAAAATACAGTGGCAGATGCCCTCTCCAAACTCGCCATAGTGGAACTCGGTGACTGTGCAAGTTTGGTATACTTTGGAGTGCTGAAAAAATCGACTATGAGTAAGAAATGATATGCAGTAATGATCCACAGGCAATCAAGCCGAGCTGGATGGATCCTATTACAGCCTACTTGCGAGAGGGGCACCTCCCGGGGATTAGACAGAGGCGAGAGCAGTTAAGAGAAGAGCAGCCAACTACACCCTCCAAGGAGGAATACTGTACAAAAGAGTTATATTAGGGCCCCTGTCGAAATGCCTCACACCTAGCCAAGCCGAAGAGACACTTTGAGGTCCATGAAGGAATATGCGGAAGCCACATGGGGGGAAGGGCACTGACCTACAAGGTATTGCACCAAGGATTTTATTAGCCAAAGATGCGGTAAGATGCGATGAAGTTTGTCCAACGATGCTTTAAATGTCAAATACATTCCCCGATATCGCAGGCCTCGGCCATAGAACTAATCTCCATAATCTGTCCAATTCCATTCGTAATGTGGGGAATGGACATCCTATAACAGTTTAAGAAAGGCAAGGGAGGTGTCCAGTTCTTAATTGAAGCCATTGACTACTTTACGAAGTGGGTGGAAGCATGTCCCCTAACGAGGATTACCGAGCAAGTGGTGGAAAAGTTTGTAAGGGACGACGTCATATATGGCTACGGTGTTCCGAAAGTACGGGTAACCAACAATGGGCAATAATTTGACAATCAAAAATTCAGGCTCTTCTACAAAAGCTTCAACATTGATTTCTGAAACACTGCAGTCACACACCCACAGTCGAACAACTAGGCGAAAAAGGCCAACCACACACTCTTGGACGGAATCAAAAAAAGGCTGGACCGTGAGAAGAATAACTAGGCCGACCAACTACTCAGTGTGCTATGGGCTTACCACACCTCAGCTTAGACCCCCACAAAAGAAACACCTTTCCTACTGGCATATGGGACTGAAGCCTTAGCCCTTTTAGAGATGACTCAAGCCTTGTTGCGATCGACGGTATTTGATGCATCACAAAACAAGGCAAGGCTACAAGCAAATATCGACTTTATAGATGAAGTCCAAGAAGAGGCACTTATACAAAATGAAGCTTGCAAGAAAAAGGTGAGGCAATTTCACAATCGAAAGATTCAACCACGAGGATTTCTGGCAGGTGACCTAGTCCTCAGGAAAGTAGCAGCAGCAGACCCAAGAAATGAATGCAAACTAAGTGTGAACTGGGAAGGCCCTTGTACAGTCTATAGAGTGGCTCACCCTGGCACTTACCACTTGCAGACTCAAGGGGGTACAGTCATACCAAGGGCATGGAATGTCAAAAATCTCAAAAAAGAATTTCAGTAGATCACACTCTATTTTGTAGTCCCACACACCCGGACATTAGTCTTGTAGGTCCCATACTTGCAATACCTTAGTTTCATTTTTAGATCACATTATTTGCTTTTATTTATGGAGTGGATTTGACTCTATTTCAAAGTGATGTATCCGTTACGTGTGCATGCTGATGAGCACATTTATATGTGAAATCTTAGGTAACAAAGCATGCATTTTACATATTTAGAATGAAGCTACCTTGGGTTTTACTCTCTTTTTGCAGGTTTTGTATTTTAAAGGCCTTAAGCATTATAGGGCATCATATCTCTCCAACAACAACTATATAGTGTAGTTGGTGAGCTATGGTGTGCAAAATTCCCTTGTTCACCCAGAGGTCTCAAGTTCGAATCTCATGGTTGTCTTTTTATTTAGAGAATTTTGTTGAAGATTTCTTGCTTTTCACTCACTTAAAGAACTAAGGGCATGGAGGAGATTTCCACATCAAATTAGAAGATTGTCCATCTTCAAAGCAAGAAAAATCATGGGAGGGGTTTATTGCGTAAGAAGAGAAAAAAAAAAAAAAAAAAAGGAAAGAAAAAGGGGGAGAAATAAATCTTGTCCAAATCTTCTCTCTCCTCCATATCATCACCAGAAGATTGTCCAAATCACACAAAACAAGAAGAAAAATAGTCCAAGAGAAAAAAAATCGGCCAACAAGGGTTGCGTAAGATTTGAAGAGAGGGAGAAAAAGAAGAGAAAAATAAATAAAAAAGAGGAAAGAAAATAAGAAAAAAAATTATAGAAAATTTCTCTAAGTTTATTTCTCTCTTCTCTCTCCTCCGCCTTAGCACTTTTGGTCTCAAAAGATCTCACCTACCAATTATGATTTTTCCCTTTTAGGAAAGAGAAATTTGTTACCCAACCTTCCCATTCCCTATAAATACAATTCATATAAGAGAAGGGGGACAGTTCATTTTTCTTCTAGATTTTTTTTAGTTGCTCTCTCTCTCTCTCTCTCTCTCTCTCTCTCTCTCTCTCTCTCTCTTTAGTTTTAGTTCTTCTATGTTTTTGCTTTAATCACTTTTGTAATAGCTTTTTATTTCAATTAATACAAGCACTCTTTTATTTTTATTCATCCTTTTATGTTTATGATTTATGCAATTGAGTTGTAATTTTTAAATTATAGTCTAGGCTTAGATCTGGGTGACAATATCACAAGCCATGGAGCATCTCTTTTTCAAGTTCAGTTTTTTTTTTTTTTTGAAGATTTTTTTTCTCTAGGCCTAGAAATTTCAGATTTGGTTCATTACAAATCTAGTTTTTAGGGTTGGTAGTATCTCAAATCACCAAGCTTTCAAGTTTAAGCATTGATTCAGGTAGGTAGGCTTCTTCAATAGCCTTCTCTCCCCCCTCTCATTCCCTCTTCTGACTACCCTTTCTTTCTTAATTTAGGATTTTAATTTCAGTCATTATATTATTGCTTTCCCTTTCCCCCAAAGTTCATGGCTAGTGTATGTGTTGGCTTTGCCCCTCCTAGCCATAGAACCATCATTTTATTATTTTTATTTTAATTGCCTCCCTTTCCCTAAAGCCAAGTAGAGTAACCCTTGTAAGAGTGACTCTCTGGTCAAGTAGGGAAGCTCATATTGTTTATGGTGCATCCCTCAGGCTAAGTAGAGCTACCTACTTGTGTGCCTCTCTCTAGTTTTTTCCTCTTTTTATTTTATTTATTTACTTTTCAGTACTTTTACTTTCATTTATTTGTTTTTTCTTAATTGCGTGGTTTGAGTATTTAAATTCCTAGATGTGAATGGTTAGTCGCTTTTAGATGCATTGTGTTAGGTCGGTAGTTAGAATTAGATCACCATAATGAATTTGTATACTTTCGCATTACTAAAAGCATCCTAAAATAAAGTGGTTACTCTCCTTGTGTTCGAACTGTAGCTACACTGATCCGTATGCTTGCGGTTACATTTTAAATCCTAACATATGCCATCTAATAATAGACAAAGAGTTCATCCTCAACACTTGCTCACTGTTCAAAAGACCTTAGCATCTAAGGCACCAAAACAGAGCCCCAGCTCAGCATTCTCTAAAACCAAACCCCAGCTCGGCGCTACCAAGACCAAACCCAGGTTTGGCACTTCAAAAGACCTTAGCACCCAAGGCACCAAGACCGAGCCCTAGCTCGGCATTAGCGAAGATCGAGCCCCAGCTTGGCATTCTTTAAGACCGAGCTCCAGCTTGGCACTACCAAGACCAAACCCAGGTTTGGCACTTCAAAAGACCTTAGCACCTAAGGCATCAAGGCCGAGCCCCAGATCAGCATCAGTAAAGACTAAGCCCTAGATCAGCACTACCAAGACCAAACCTAGGTTTGGCACTTCAAAAGACCTTAGCACCTAAGGCACCAAGACCGAGCCCCAGCTCGACATTCTCTAAGATGGAGCCCTAGCTTGGCACTACCAAGACCAAATCCAGGTTTGGCACTTCAAAAGAACTTAGCACCTAAGGCACCAAGACCGAGCCCCATCTCAGCATCAGTGAAGATCGATCCCCAGCTTGGCATTCTCTAAGACTGAGCCCCAGCTTCACATTTTCTAAGATCGAGCCCCAACTCGGTGCTACTGGCACTTCAAAAGACCTTAGCACCTAAGGCACCAAGACCTAGTACCAGCTCAACATCCTCTAAGATCGAGCCCCAGCTCGGTCTACTAAGACCAAACCCAGGTTTGGCACTGCAAAAGAACACCTAAGGAACTAAGATCGAGACCCAGCTCGGCATCCTCTAAGACTGAACCCTAGCTCGGCATCTTCTAAGACCAAGCCCAAGCTCAGCACTACCATAGCCAGGCCAACGCATGAAGCCTCAAGAGCCCGTAAGCTAGACATAGGAGACAAATTGAGAGCTCAGCTAGGGAATGGAGCTCCACTCCAACAGCTAGACTAGTCCCTATTCTTCCGGCAGTTAAAACTCATTTGGAGTAGCGCTTAAAATACAAGAAAATAAGAGAATCACAAGAATTCTGAGAAACAAAGACATCAAATCAAATATTTTCATTCATAAAAAGAGGGGTAAAAATCCCTCAAAGTACATCACTGCCGAAGGAGACAATTATAAAAAAAAAAAAAATACAAGGCTTCGGGGGCTAGTGTACGTGTCTGGCTCTTCACTTGGCTAAGGTGTCCTTAGGGACAGCCTGGGTCACCTCTTCCCCAACATTGGCTTGGCAACCGAGCTGCACCAAGGGAGCGGGGGGAGGAGCGCGCTGCTCATAGTCCATCAGATCATAGTCTGGCATCTTACTTAGGATGAACTGGATAACATTGTCTGAGCCGTTATTAAATGAAGCGATGTTGATGTCAACCAACCACTTCTGATCAACTAAAGAGTTCATCCATCTCTCAATAGCAACCTCCTCGTTCACCTCCATCTCAGCCCGGTGCTACTTTTCCAGGTCACTGATCCTAGCTGCGTGCTCCTCCTCCTTCTTGCTAGCGTCCTGAGCCTCAGACAACTCACCCTGGAGAGCGTCCTTCTCCCTTATCAAGTTACTGTTGGCCCTCAGCTACTTGGCAACCTCACTTTTTAGCTCTCCAGCCCTTAACTCAGCATCGTTTGCACGGACCTTCTTGGATCGGGCCCTCTTCTTCTCAACCTCCAACTGGCCTGTGACCTTGTGTAACTCCCTATAAGAGCATTTTGCCTCTGCCTCTCTCTTCAAACAAGCTATAGCCATGTCCTAAAATTGGTGAGTAGCCTCAACCAAGAAATTAAAGCCCTACAAAGACCTAATAGAGCAGCTAGAAATAGCCAAAACTCAGGAAATACAAGATAAAGGTTGTGTGGAAACTCACGTCACTGATTCGTATATACATTTGGTCTACAAACTTGGTAGGAGAAAACTTCTTTGCATGAGTAATGTCCCTCCTGGGATGACTTCGACGACACCAGACCCGGGCATTGTTAGGGTCCAACACGGTGCTGCTCTCAATCAGGTCCTCCCAGGATGGTGGAGTCCTCTTCCCCGTCGGAGCAGCCTTGGGAAGGTTGTCGGGCTACGCCCCCTCATCAGGCGAATGCCTCCTCTTCTAGCCCTCCTGGCCACAGATGGTTTGGCCCGACTTGTCGATCTGCCCCTGGGCCTTGCCTCCTGAAGGACCCTCTGGCCCCCTAGACGAGCCCAGAGCTTCGTGCCGAGGCGTGTACTTGACAGCCTCCACTCTAGATTTTCCCTCTATAATGATCGGTGAGGTCTTATGACCTCCATCAGTGGGTGGAGCGGTCTTCCCACCAAAGCCTGGGCTCAAGACAACCTTACACTTATTCGCACCCTTTTTAACGACCTACTCGGTCGCTTCCTTCTTCCTTGCCTACGTCGTCGCCGTGGCAAGAACCTTTAGGTCCACCTTCACGTTCACCACTACAAAACAAAGACAAGCCGAGCTGAGTTAGTATAAAGACCATGTTGAGAAAAGAAGGAGATGACTCAATTAGACCCTCACCCTCTTTAGGGACCTCACTCAGCTCCCACACCTGGAGAAAATCGTCGTCCTATAACCTCCGGACATCCACAGACTCTCCACCCAAACACATCTGATAGGTTTGGAGGTCGGCCTTTGACAACTTTGTGTTGTTTTATGGTTGTCCTTGTTGGCAACTCGGCCACGTGGCGGTGATGACGTGGTCAGTTTGGGTGACGTGGATGAAAATGATGACATGGCAGTATCCAGTGTCACCGATGAGATAACAGAGCAGCTTGGTATGCATGGAGTGGTTTAATACATCATTAATAGGTGGTGCGGGTTTCTGGGTCAAAACTGGCAAAATTGGCCTATTTACGATCGAGGGCATTTTCGGCAATGAAAATGACATTTTTGGAAGATCGGTTCTTCATGAAAAATATAGATTGTAATTTTCCTAGTCCAGTGCATTTGATTTCGTCACATTCCGATACCGTATGAAGAAGTTACGGCATTTATGGCAGTCAAGGGCAGTTTCGGCATTGAAGATGAATTTTTTAAAGGAAGCGTTCTACATGTAACAATACGACAAAAATACAATCTTTCCAACGGTTCTGATTTCATCGCATTCCGATTCCGTATGAGAAAGATACGTCATTGGAAAGGTGTAGGGGCATTTTGGTCTTTTTACATGGATGATTCAGATGATTGAGTCTTCTGAAAAGTCGTAGAGCATCCAGTTACGATTCCAATGCACTTCGTTTCATCTCGATCGGATATCGTATGAAAAAGTTATAAGCGTTTCCGTAAAGTCGGTTCGAAAATCCAAACCGAAAATCCATCAGTTGCTCTCGGTGTTGGGTGGGTTTTTCGGAATTTATTTTTGAAATTCGAAGGGCTTTTGTGTAATTTAAAGATTTTGAAGGTCTGAGTTGCAAGGGGTCTTTAAGCACTGAAACATATGGAGGCAGGGCTTGATTGTAATAAAGAGAAGTAAAGGGAAGTGAAATGGACGGCCAAGATTCGACCACGTAGGCTTGATGCCCATCCAAAGGCTGCTGAGATTTTGGTGTGATATGGACGAGATAGATGCTTGCGCGTGGGATTTGATTGGTTAGATGCATAATTCTTGATGCACTGGCGCTACACTATATCAAGGTATGTTATTGTGTTTCGCGCGTGTATAGAAGGTATAAAAAGGATTCCGATCTTAATGATCTCATGAAATCTGATTAAAGCCATCATGGAAGATTCGGATCCAACGGTCAATATGCATTTTCACTTTTGTGAGTGGGAGACAAGCTCCCCTAAAATCCAGAAAAGCAACCAATCATAGATCGACAACACTTCTGACGATGTCAGCGCCTACGTCATGATGACGTCATCGAGATTCAAATCTAACGGTTTGGATCTGTTGTCCGTTGGTTTAATCGGACGGGTTGGATTATAAGATCTCTTATATGAGATCTACGGTCAGATTTCGCCCCTGTTGCGCGCGCCGCTGGTGTAGCCTACGCCACCCGTACGAAGATTCCATTTCGGGCTATCTCATTGCTCCAACTTCAAAAGGTCATATCTCCCTCATTTTAAGTCGGATTTGAGTGATTCAAGTTGGAGATTCTTCATCTCTCCGAGCTCTACACATCTGAGGGAAGAAATCAGGTAGAGAGGTTGCTGAGGTGGTCGGAAAAACGAGTTGAAGCTCGTGGAAGGCTAAATGTTTGAATGAAACACTTCCATCCTCTTGCACTTCATCCATAGCCACCATTAGAGGCTTAGGAAGCTGCTGGAAACCAAGGTAGCAAGTCCTATTGGTTGTTGCCAAGAGAAAAGAAAAGAAAATAGAAGAGAAGAGAAGAAGAGGGAAATAGAGAAGAAGTTTTTTCCTCTCTTTGTGTGTGTGTGAATGTGAATGTGAATGCCATTGTTACTCCATGAAAGTAAAGACAAGGAGAAAAGAAAGAAGAAGAAGAAGAACCTAGAATTTGGTTCTTGTGAGTTGCTTCAAGAAACCCAAGTGCCAACCGGGGTTGAAGCATTGGCGGCACCGAGACAACGTGATTGTGGTCCGCATCAAGTGGAGATCGACATTATTGCATCTCCGACGGTTACTCCTTGCCAAGGTAACCTCACTTTTGCCAAATTTCCATTATTATAAATCATTGTAGGCAAGATGTTTGATAAAATGCCTAAGTGATAGTTGTAGTCTATTTGGGGGAAATTTGCATGTATGAGTGCTTCACTATAGGGCATTGTTATAAGCCCAACTTTATTTTATTGGTGTTCAGTGGGTGCTGGACACAGGGGCTATGTGTTCCTTGGTAGGTACAACTACCTAAACCTATTTGCCGTGGGTGCGGCCTCTCAGATCATTCTGAGAAAACTAGGGTGAAGACCTAGCCATTGTATGTCATTGGTGGAAACTGGGAATGTGTTTCCTTGGCTGTGGGTGCAGTCATAATTAGTATTGAGTAAATGCTGAGCCCGACAGTGGGCATTACTCCGTGCATGTAGGCAACTGGCCGAAGCACGTATTTCTTGTGTTGTGGATGTGTATGCTCGTATTTGTATTGTGGATTGGAGTGCTTGGCTGCAGAATGGGTGTGTACATCTGGTAGACCTGACCACTTGGTGGTGCAGTGTGGATGTGCATACGACTGTGTATGTATGTGACTGTGATTACTGTGTGAGGTTTATAAGACAGCTCTGGGCAGCAATACATGTTATGTGAGTAAGTTTCATGCAACAGTAAGAATGGTCAGTAGTAGACATAGCAGCTCTGGGCAGCATCAATAGACTGTGCTATTGAAGTGAAAATAGTGATTGCCACATCAGGGGTACAGTTGGAAAGTGAAAAAATATTTGGCACACTGATTCACCCCCCCTCTCAGTGTCAATCGGGACCCAACACTTTGGAGCTTGGTTCAGCTTCGACAAATTAGGCTTTGTCCATTCGCCCTTGAAAGGGTTCCCCTCCATCGCCACATAGAAGAACCGATCTTTTCGAGTTCTTCACCGAGGAAGGCATGTGGGTGAACATCTTCAAGTTTCCATAGGGACCATATCTATCCCTCTTAGTAAAGTAGTACCACCCCGAAGGGTGCATCTTCACCAAGTACAACTTACGGAAGACCGCTAGAGTTGTGATTTGGCCCAGCTTCGAGATGAATACCTCAAAACCGAGAAGAATACACTAGGAGTTAGGAGTAATCTAGCCCGAGCGAGGTCCTAGTACTCTAGAGCTGAGCTTACCAGTTCGGGGACTGGAATCCTAAGACTATTCTGGAAGGCTACATTATAGAGAGCCACCTCATCCCCGGGAGCATCCATACACTCGTCATTATCTGGGCACGCATCACTACATACTCCAGGATACTGTGCCCCGAATTAGGTCTAAGACCTTGGGCGTAAGGATACTCCTTATGTTGGCGGTGGTCCTTTTCCCACCAACAGAGGTGGCTGAGCCCTCCCCCTCAGATCCTACTGGGCCTCCTTCAAAACACTCAGCGTGGGACGGCCCAGCCACCGAGGTTCCTGCTGCCGCAGCACTAGGGGCTAAGCTGAGGCCCCCGAGCCAAGATCTACCCTAGTCAGGTTGGCCGATGGTGAGGCCCCATCAGCAGACTCAGAGGCCGAACTACTGCCCAAACTTGAGAGCTTGAACCACTTGAAGTTTCATCATTAGAGGACAAATCGCCAGGGATGGGGCACTCAGGGTGGTTCTCCCCGAGCCTTATGACTGTTAAGGGGGTTGGTTGGATAGGGTCAGAATCATGAACAAACACCATATTGTGATCACCAGGCCCAAAGCTAGGAAGAACAGAGGGATGAGCAGAAGAAGAGCAAGCCAGGACCATAGTATGGGAGCTACTTACTGGTTGAAGATACGAAGTGTTGAAGGACAGACTTGCTATGAACAAGCTGAGCTAACTTGATCTCTCGAACAAACACGAAGTCTTCTATAAAGCGCCCTATTTATAGCATATGCAGGTGGTGAACAAATGGCTGGATTTGGCCGAAATCAACGGCCACCCAAAGTGGTCTCTTTGCCTGCCTGAGGTGAAATACGCGATAGAAGTAGTGTGTTTCATGCCGAATAGACAGCGCATGCTGTACGAAAGTCGAGATCGAATTAAATACTCTAGCATGGGGCGGTGATGAGGCAAATAATATCCCCATCCTCAGCACAACTGAAGCATGTGTGCAAACCTGAACAGAAGGCTGACCTGCCACCTTGGTCTCTCCCCTGACTGACCTACCACCTCAGTCTCTCCCCAGGCCGACCTACCATCTCAGTCTCTCCTCAGGTTGACCTGCCACCTCGGTCTCTCCCTAGGTTGACCCTCACCTCAGTCTCTCCTCAGACCGACCCTCACCTCGGTCTCTCCTCAAGCCAACCCTCACCTCAGTTTGGCACACACAAGTAAGGCACCTAGAGGCGCACACACATCCACTCCTACATTGAAGAGATGTGACCCCTGATTATAGAGGTAAGACTCAACCTATTGCATGTCACCAGAAGTGTCCACCCTTCTCACGACTTGTGCCTTTAAGATAAGAGAGGAATATTCTCAGAACATGCTCTGGAACCTAGAATATTCCTGGGATCATAGAGCCATTCCCACAAGGACTCCATGCCTAACTGGACTCTCCACAAACGTCTCTCCTTCTCTCTCCATTAGTAGCCTATAAATATCAAGGTAAGCTTCCATCATAAGGGATCAAGCACTTTTTTCACTAAAAGCTCTCTTGAGCAACTGTTGTGGAATGATCTGACTTAGGCATCGGAGAGTCCCCAGTCGGGTCAGCCTGGTTCTCCCTTGTCTTCTCTTCTGTGCAGATCTACTGAAGCATCAAGAGTTGCAAGGAAGATCGGCTAGTTAATTTTTACCGTATCAGTAACCAAACTAATATGGTAGAATCCAAGATATTTGTAATCAAATCGAATATTGGGTTTTCATAATGGAACCCAATCAATGGTCAATTGGGACAAATAAGAAAATTAAAATCCTACATAGAACACTTGGAATTCATATTTTTGGATGTCCAAGAACTCCCCTCTTAAAAGCTTATTTTCAAGAAAAACACTGTTATTGGTATGCAATGAGGATCGTCAGTGTTGATTGCACAGAAGCCAACGTCGCTCGAACCTGGACAAAGAGAAAGATGTGTCAGATTTATATCGAACAAACACTGACACCAAATAACTATTAGTATCTTCTTGCTTTCAAAGAAGGTTGTGACCCTCTTGGAAACCATTATGCAGGGACCCGTTGCACTAAAAAAGAATTATCTGAGGTATAAGTGTTGTTCAGAGTAAAACCATCATTTTATATGAAATTGACTATAACATGTGTCCACTATTGTTAGGGTGCTGCAAAATTGTGTCATCATGAATGATGATTGTCTTCCCCTCTCATATATCAGAAGAGATTGCAGCAGATGCAATGTGAAGACCAAATTTCAGATTCCATTAGTTGTTGGTTGGGCTCCCCTACTAATGGTCATGCCGAAGGTGGGGTTGCTCCTTTCCTCTCTAGCGGTTCTAGTGTTTTTCTTGGTTACTCTTTCGTTTTGCTTTGTAGTTTCTTTTTTCCATACTCATTTAATAATATTAATCCTATTGTAAAAAACAATAATAATAATAATAATAAATAATAAATAATAAAATAAATTAAAAAATGTGTGCTCTATTGTTGGAATCTTTCCTGAGGTTTTAAGGTTGTATTTGGTATGATTTCTCAATAGATTCTGGGTCTAGAAGATATCCTAAAAACCAGAAAATAGAGAAAAAAGTGAGTTTCAGAATGCTTTCTAGTCTCAGAATCTATTTGAATTTGGCATGCATTCTCAATAGATCTGGGTCTAGAAGATATCCTAAAAACCAGAAAATAGAGAAAAAAAAGTTAGTTACAGATTGCTTTCTAGACTCAAAATATATTTTCGAGAATGCATAACAAATGCAGCCTAAGTATCATATCAAGGATATATTATTTTCCCCCTTCATTTTGGTACGCTGTTGCATTTTGAAAATGTTGATTTTATATGTAAATCATCCAAATCCAATACAATCCAAACATGAATGTGGTCATATCTATTCAGATAATAGATGTTGGTTACTGATGCGGTAAAAATTGACCAGATGATCTTCCTTACAAGACTTGGTACTCCACGCTAGACCTGCACAGAAGAGCAGACAAAGGAGAGGCGGGCTAGCCAGACGGGGGACTCTCCGTTGCCTGAGTCAGAGTTTCTCCACAACAACTACTCAAGAGAGTTTTTCTATGAAAAATGGTCGATCCCCCTTTTTGAGGGCTTACCTTGATATTATAGGCAGTGAATGAAGAGAGGCAGTTGAGGAGAGTCTTATTTTGGCAAGTAGTTCACTCTTGTTAGGGTAACTCTTGGAAGAGTCCCATTAGGTAATTGTTACCTTACTTGTTGGGATATCTCTTAGCGACAAGATTTACTGAGCTGGCAATGAGCGATCCTCAAGATTGTCCCCACAATCGTTGGGATCGGATTAGACTCCTAAGGTAGGCAACCCAAGGGGTCGCCTCGGCCAAGGATGAGCCAAGGGATCAACTCGGCCAAGGATGAGCTAAGGGATCAACTCGGCCAAGGATGAGCTAATGGGTTGGCTCTGCTAAGGATGAGCCAAGGGGTCGGCTCGACTAAGGATGATCCAAGGGATCAGCTCGACTAAGGATGAGCCAAGGGGTCAGCTCGACTAAGGATGAGCCAAGGGTTTTGGTTTCCCAATGATGACTTGGATGATCGGCTAGGCCAAGGATGAGCCAAGAGGTCAACTTTGCCAAGGATGACCCAAAGGGTCGATTTTGCCAAGGATAACCAAAGGGGTCAGCTGGGCTAAGGATGACCCAAGTTGTCGGCTGGACCAAGGATGACGGATCGGCTCTACCAAGGATGAGCCAAGGGGTAGGCTCTGCCGAGGACGACCCAAGGATGACCCGAGGGAGTGGCATTTTAACTCTCATCATAAGCCTCCCATTCCTTCAGGTCGAGGTCATAGGTCAACCTGTAGGAGTTCAATAAGCAAGGATTATGTGCTCGGATTAGGTTATGGATCTTCAGTTTAGTGAAGACAACTTTTTTACTTTTGATTTTTCTATAGTTGTCTTTCCGTACCGACCTTCGAAGTTGGGTTTTTGAGTGCCGACCACCAAAGAATCATTGGCTCGATGGCCTTTGGTGTCAAGCTGAGGTTGGGCCTTACATGCTTTAGTACGTAAAGCTAGGGGGTGTCGGGTTGAGGCTAGGGCTCACGTGCCTTAGTGTGTAAAGTCTTGAGGTGCTGAGCCAGAGCTTGGGCTTGAGTGCCTTAAGGCCTAAGGGCTTGAAGTGCTAAGCCGGAGCTCGGGCTTGAAGGGCCGAGCCGAAGCTCGGGCTTATGAGGTGCCGAGCTGAGGCTTGGGCTTGCATGCCATAATGTTTAAGGGCTTGAGGTTCTGAGCCAGAGCTTGGGCTTGTGAGGTGCCAAGCCGGGGCACAGGCTAATATGCCTTAATTTTTAAGGGCTTGAGGTGTCAAGCCAGAGCTCGAGGTTGTGAGGTGCTGAGCTAGGGCTCAGGCTTGTATGCCTTAATGTCTAAGGGCTTGAGATGTCGAGAAGGAGCTCAGGCTTGTGAGGTGTCGAGCCGGGGCTCAGGCTTGCATGCCTTAATTCTAAAGGCTTGAGGTGCCAAGCCAGAGCTCGGGCTTTAGTAGAGATAATACCGTTCTTTCTTGGAGAGGTATGATCTCTTTGGGCTGAGCCGAAGTTATCCCTTACGTTCCTTTGGTGGGGGTAGGTGCCACGTGTTTCTTTTAGGAATGTGCGCAGCTTTTGCTTTAGGATTTCGTCTAAAGGGATTATTTAATTATCTATTTTTATTTTATTATTGTTATTGTTATTATTATTATTATTATTATTATTATTATTATTATTATTATTATTATTATTATTATTATTTGCCTTAGACGTAAGGGCTTCCATGTAGTTGCCTTAAAGAGATGGGCTTTCAAGTGTTTGGCTTAAAGATAAGGACTTGCATGTTTTTGCCTTAAAGCTAAGGGCTTGCATATTTTTTCCTTAAAGATAAGGGCTTGCGGTGACGAGCCGAAGCTCGGGCTTGCACGCATTAATGCCTAAGGGCTTGAGGTGCCGAGCTGGAGCTCGGGCTTGTGTGGTGCCAAGTCTGAGCTCGAGCTTGTGAAGTGTCGAGCCTGAGCTCAGGTTTACGTGCCTTAGTGCGTAAGGTCTTGAAGGTGCCGAGCTGGGGCTTAGGCTTTCATGCCTTAGTGCGTAAGGTCTTAAGGTGCCGAGCTGGGGCTTAGGCTTTCATGCCTTAGAGTATAAGGTCTTTGGTGCTGAGCCAGGCTAGGCTTTCTGTGTTGAGCCTGGGCTAAGGCTTACGTGCCTTAGTGCATAAGGTCTTGAGGTGCCGAGCTTGGCGTCGGGCTTTCTTGCCTTAGCATATAAGGTCTTTGGTGTCGAACAAGGGCTCGGGCTTACGTGCCTTAGCGTATAAGGTCTTTGGTGCCTTAGCACAGCCCTGTTGGATTTATGGGCTAAATTAATTATTCGGGTTGATTAAATGGGTGAGAGTCAAATTGCATGAACCGGTTCGGTCCACTCTCAAGCTTAGGGATATGCTGGCTCAACCCATTGTGGTTTAGGGTTTTGAGTGCAGGACAGTTATAAATACTAGGTTTTGGGTCCCTACAGTCATTATTCACTTTTCCCCACTTTACCACTAAAGTGAGAGAACCAAGGAGATTTAAGGAGCTGTAGAAGATTCATAGCCAAGCCAAGAGGGCGAAAGTGGGAGTGACCAACATCAATCATCTTCAGCATACTAGGTGAAAGGTACAAATCGATCCTCCATAATTTTATTAGATTCGTGTTCTTGTTTTTCCTGTGTGGTTTCCTCAATAGGGTTTCAAACTCAAACCCATAGGGAGTTCTAACAAGTGGTATCAGAGCAGACCACATGGGACAAGAATCGATTGAATTTTTCTTATACATGAGGATTTTGATTGTTACTTAAAACCTGATTTGATTAAAAATCATGAAAATCATAAAAATCGTAATTTTACCATCACTTAAAGATCCTGTATGGGAAAACTTTCTTCACAAAAGTTGTAGATCACGAGAAGACGGTCTCGACGGTATGTCGAAAGTCACCGGAAACCTCCGGACGCGTCGGCACGTGCCGTCGGAAATCGGCTGCCGGAGGAGAGAGAAAAATAAAAAAAAATAAAAAAAAGGCGGCGAGTCATCGCCGGTTCAACTCGGAAACCCTACCGATTTGAACCGGCGACACAGTGGGTCAACTCATGTGCACTATTTGACTCGGTCAGAGGTTGACCGGGTCATTGACCAATTGACCCGAATTTGACCCGGAACTCATATGGCCGAACCGGTTGGTTTGGATTGATTTAAAAAAAAAAAAAATAAAGGCTTGTTTGGTTTTTGTTCATTTTGGGTTTTTATTTAAACTACTTTAAATTTCATTTAAAGGTTCGTTTTAAGGCCAAATTGAAATCTGTTTTTTGCGTTGGATTTCTTGTTTCGGGCCACATTTAATGATCTAATTTTTAATATGACATATTTGTTTGAAATTTTATGTTGTATTTGGTTTCAATTTGTTCCTTTTGGGTTTTTTTATTTAAACTACTTTAAATTTCATTTAAAGGTTCGTTTTAAGGCCAAACTGAAATCTGTTTTTTGCGTTGGATTTCTTGTTTCGGGCCACATTTAATGATCTAATTTTTAATATGACATGTTTATTTGAAATTTTATGTTGTATTTAGTTTCAATCATTGAAACAAAATAGCATAAATCAATGCTTTGAAAAATATATATGTTATTGGTTACCATGAAATTGAGAAATTTTTTTTTTTAAATTGAGATATGTTAATATGGAAAAGGGTGTAAGCTTCCGCTCATTCTTAGTTGCAAAGTAATTTTGCTTTAGGAAACCATGAAATGATGAGGTGGAATCCACCAAAGTGGTACATCTTATTATTTCATGATTTTCCACAGGGAAGCAATGTAGGTGACATTTGCCCAAAGGTGATGTCACCAAAGTTAAGAAAATGACAGTAACCTAGAGGTTCCTAAGCCCAAAGGTGAGGGGATTTCAAAAGTTATTGTTCTTTTCACAGTAAATATAAATTTACAAGAGGACCAGCGCATTCTTAGCCCAAAGGATAGGAATGTAGTTGCGGTTGTGACTCTTGTATGGTTATTGTTGTCCTAGTGACATTTATATGTATGTTTTGAACATAAAGATATACATCTCCAATGGGAAAGATATGATAGAACTGAGTGAAACCCACCAAAGTGGTACATTCAGTTCGATTGTATCTTCTCCAACAGTAAAGGTGATACTTTCCCAAAGGTTATGTCATCAAGGTTTGAGGATAATCATCCACATTTCAGAAAGGGACATTGAATTTGGAGTTCTTTTGCCCAAAGGTGATTGAATTCCAAAGTTAGTGTTGTTTTCACAGTTAAAAGAAGAATATAAGAGCATCAGCTAATTCCTGTCCCAAAGGATAGGGATACATTTTTAGTTGTAACTCTTATTTAAAATATATTGATGGTATTACATGCTTTTATATTATGGTTTATATTTTGATATTTGGCATGTATTGTGTTGTTGTTACTGCTGTAGTAAGATGGTCATTCCCTCAAGTTATGTATCTTCCATCCCAATACTCACTGGTAACAACTATCAAAAGTGGGTGGAGGAATTAGAATTGCATTTAGGTCTTCTTGACTTAGACTTGGCACTTAGGGAGCCTAAACCTGAGCCTCTCACAGACTCGAGCAGAAGTGCTGAAAGGACCAAGTTTAAGAAATGGACTAAAGCAAACAGAAAGTGCATACTGGTTTTAAAAAAGGCAGTTCCTGAAATTATACGTGGGAACATAGAGATCAAAGACACTGCAAAAGAATTCCTGGATGCTATTAAAGCTAGATTTCAACACAACAAGAAAGCTGAGAAAACCACATTGATGACCAGGCTAATGAATACAAGGTATGATGGATGTGGGAGTGTTAGAGAATACATTTTGGGTGTAGCTACTGATGCTGGTAAACTTAAGGATCTTGGAATACAGATCGATGAAGAATATATTGTACACATTGCACTGAATACCCTCCCTAGTCAGTATAAGGTTATCCAATCTACCTACATTGCACTGAAGGACGATTGGAGCCTAAATGAGCTCATTTCCATTTGCACTCAAGAGGAAGAAAAATTGAAACAAACTAGGTTTGAGAGTGCACATGCAACTTTTCACAAGGGATCTTCTGGTGGACCAAGCAGAAGGAACAAAAATTTTTCCAACAGAGGAAGCGTCAAGCCATATGACAGGACTAATAGCTCTCAAGAACTTGACACATCTCAAAAGGCTCAGGATGAAGAGAATACCAACAACGTAGAGTGTTTCTGGTGCCATAAGAAAGGACATGTGAAGAAGGACTGTTTTATTTTCAAGAAATGGTTAGAGAAAAGGAAGAATTCTGGGGTTGATAAGCAGAATGATACTAAGAAAGGGTGAGGTAGACTGATCATCAGCAATTGAGAGCAAGTAAAATTTGGTCACATCAAGTAGTTAGGATTTCTTTACATACAGTTATTTGAAATGCTTGATTAGTGGGAGTTCTGGTTTTGTTTAGTATTTGTTTATGTTTTGAACCTTAGCCCATATGTTTTGGGGCACAGTTTGATGAATTATGGTTAAGTTTTAGCATTTACATTATGCACAGTTATTTCTTGAAATATTTGGTTTATGATTTCATTTGAAAATGTTTTTATAGGCAGTAATTGTCTTAGTTATAGGCAATATTTTGCCACAATTCAAAAGGTAATGTTTGCCACATTTTAAGACAGTATTTGTCACAGTTCATAGGCAATATTTGCCACAGTTTATAGGCGGAAGGCCACAGTTAGATATTAACCACAGATCAAAGGCGATTTGCCACAGTGAAGGTTAATATCTCAGTTAAGGACCTACATAGAATGACAACAGTGTAATTTGAGGATATGTCAATATTTCTATGATGGTATCCCACATAGATTCGTGTTAAGAAACTTACTTATGTTTGTAATAACAGAAAGTTGTATGCCGTATATTGAGGTGTATCTTCTGCTGTTATTCGATGTGAGTGGTTTTTCAACTGAATCACAGTAAGAGTGGTTAATGTAATAAGATTCTATGGCCACACCAATTTAAAAGACATCCTTATAATTAATGTAGCCCAAGTGGGAGATTGTTGGATTTATGGGCTAAATTAATTATTCGGGTTGATTAAATGGGTGAGAGTCAAATTGCATGAACCGGTTCGGTCCACTCTCAAGCTTAGGGATATGCTGGCTCAACCCATTGTGGTTTAGGGTTTTGAGTGCAGGACAATATTATAAATACTAGGTTTTGGGTCCCTACAACCATTATTCACTCTTCCCCACTTTACCACTAAAGTGAGAGAACCAAGGAGGTTTAAGGGGCTGTAGAAGATCCATAGCCAAGCCAAGAGAGCGAAAGTGGGAGTGACCAACATCAATCATCTTCAGCATACTAGGTGAAAGGTACAAATCGATCCTCCATAATTTTATTAGATTCATGTTCTTGTTTTTCCTGTGTGGTTTCCTCAATAGGGTTTCAAACTCAAACCCATAGGGAGTTCTAACAAGCCCTTCTTTCATTTTTTGCGATCTCTTTTATATATATATATCGACCAGGTCGGGTCGGTCTTTTCTTTCCTCTCTGACAAGGTCTTCTTTTTTCCACTAATACGTTCCTGCTCTTTTTGGAAGAGTGAAAACTGAGGAGTTCGTGGGACAGTGTATTGCTTTGGCAAGTCATGCTTTCTTCATCGTCAAGGACCAGGTAACCATGCTTTATTTGGGCATCAACGATCGTACATCCTGCTCGGTTGCAGACATAATGACAAGATATATTGCTTGGCTGAGGAATGTGAGCTTGTCATCAATCGGGGAATTAAGTCGATCAGTCGTAATCTCGGCACTAGTTGGGTCTGATCCAATGTGCTCATTAGGGATTATTGATATCCTTTGTGTGAGAATAGGGTCGAGAGCAAATATGCACTCTGCAGAAGTGGGTTTGGATTTCAGTTCAAGTTCGCACGACTCCGTCGAGGCCCACCTACCCACAACAGCTGGGAAAATCTTGAAGGAAAACAAATTTTAAAACTCAAATCTTATGTAAGTTGATTATTCCAAGTTGTAAAACTTATATGTTGGGCTCAGTAATTGAATGCTCAGTTGCAACGTGCTTGGCTTGGAAGTGTTTGGTCCACTTTGGGAAATCATATCTCGATTAAGACAGCCGATCTGTGTAGCATCATCTCCTCCCATCAGATCTGGGCCGTCCACATCTGCGCTACCAGGTGTTGCATTATAATGGTTGCGCCTACTGGTAAGTTGGTACGATGCAACGGAGCCGCGACCAATCGTGCCTCCCTTTTGAGTTGGTACACCCACCACCTTACGAACCATCTAAAAAACACTACCTCGGTTTCAAAGGAGTATGCTCGCGGCTGCCCCATCTTGAGGTCTGATTTCAGGTTGTGGTTGGCATAGATGTTGCGAACCTTGCATTGTGAAAGTTTGAAAGGATGAACGTGGGTTTGGTACACGTTACTCTTTTTTTTTTTTTTTTTTTTTTTTAAGCGCTCGGCTCTAGGTGTTGCCGACCCAAGTTTGTGCTCGGCTGTAGGGAATTTGCTCGGCGTGAACACTAGCGACTCGGCCACATGCAACAGGTGTTGCCGACCCAAGTTTGTGCTCGGCTGTAGGGAATTTGCTCGGTTGCATGTCACCGCCCTGATATTCTACCATGAAGGAATACAATGTGGGTTTCCTCGTAGCGACCAGCGAGTGGGTCCTCCACATTCTTTACCTCTTTCTTAGCTTTCTTCTCCCGTGAGTTCGCGGATTTAACAACTGGGAGTGCTTCGACGACAATGAAATTAGAGTAAAAGAGAATAAGCGGCTGCAGAGGGCCATTTACTTGCCCCTGGCTCTGCATGTAGTATTGTGTGTCTTTCCTGTACGAACTTGGCCAAGGGAGCTGGGGGTTACGAACCGGCTTCGAGAGTGGGCTTAATCAGGTTAGAAAACCAGGTGGCAAAACCACTTGTGAATCATCCCTTAGAAAACAACCTTGTATTGATTTTAGAAAACCAGCCTTGAAGACCCTTTTGCAAACCACCCTTGTAAATCACCCTGTAATCCACCTTGGAAACCACCTTAGAAAACCAGAGCGATTGGGGCTTCAGCAATGAAGAAATCCAGGATCAAAAAGTGAGAAAACAAAAAAAGGGGCTTGACCGTTCCGATCTGGATTCTCTTTGCTCCATTGAGAGAATAGAGGAAATTAGTTGCGGCTGATGACGGTTCGGATCAGATCTCAAATCTGTTCGAAGCCTCTTACTCTGCCATTGCTTTTTCGTTTTTATGGACTGCGCCAATCTGACGCGGTAAAAATTGACCGAATGATCTTCCTTGCAAGACTTGGTACTCCATGCTAGACCTACACAGAAGAACAGAGTCAGATTTTCTCCACAACAGCTACTCAAGAGAGTTAATTATGAAAAATGGTTGATCCCCCTTTTTGAGTGCTTACCTTGATATTTATAGGCAGTCAATGATGAGAGGCGGTTAAGAAGAGTCCTATTTTGGCAAGTAGTTCACTCTTGTTAGGATAACTCTTGGAAGAATCCCACTAGGTAACTGTTACCTTACTTGTTGGGATATCTCTTAGCAATAAGATTTGCTAAGCTGGCGATAAGATCTGCTAAGCTGGCGATAAGATCTGCTGAGTTGGCAATAAGCGATCCTCGGGATTGTCCCCGCAATTATTGGGATCAGATCAGACTCCTTGGGGAGGCGACCCAAGGGGTCAGCTCGACCAAGGATGAGCCAAGGGGTCAGGTATCCCAAGGATGACTTGGATGATTGGTTCGGCCAAGGATGCGCCAAGGGGTCGGCTCAAGATAAGCCAAGGGGTCGACTTGGCCAAGGATGAGCCAATGGGTCGACTTTACCAAGGATGACCCAATAGGTCGGTATTGCCAAGGATGACCCAAGGGGTCGGCTCGGCCAAGGATGAGCCAAGGGATCGGCTTTGCCAAGAATGACCCAAGGATTACCTGAAGGAGTGGCATTCTTACCCTCATCAATTAAAAAACAAGGAATACTTATACTAATAGAAAACTAATAGATACAAACAATGAAAAATTTCGGGACTCAGGCTCTAATGCCTTTAATGTATAAAGGCAAAATCACACAAACTGAAAACTGAAAAAAATCTGTGTCACCTAGGGTGCCAATACATGAACAAAATCAAGTCCAATGACGCCCAAAAATTTAATAAATTAATAATCCATCAAGAAATATCCAATTAAAACAAAAGGCCTCTCCCTTGACATCATCCCTTCTCAAAAGTGGATTATAGTATAATACTGGGTAAAAAATACAACAAAAGGGAGATGGATATTGTAGTGCGTTTTAGGGGCTAGGGGTTGTAGGTGGTCCGGAGAGAGAGAGAGGATATTGGTAAGGATGGTTGTTGGGAAATCGGGCAATGGAGGCCGAGCTACCTTTGGAGTTGTGGACATGGTGGGAAAGGCAGGTATTAGTAGTGATGAGGTCATTTCTCCCTAACCACAGCGCGGCCAAGGAGCGAACTAATAAATGCTGCACTACTACCCCAGCCCTTCATTTGGCCTTGTTGTCACCTCGGCATCTCATCTGGCCATGCTGCCGCCTCGGTCCTCCATCAGCCTGAGCTGCCACCTCGGCCCTCTGGCTGTGCTACCACCTCAGCCCGACGTCAAGAAGCATGGTTCCTAGAAACGTGCTCTCATCCACTCCTACATTCAAGGAACGTAATCCCTGATCACAAAGATAGGACTCTATCCGCTACACATCACCAGAGGCATCCATTTCTCCCACCTTGGCACTTCCGAGATAAGAGGGGAATATTCCCTTGGTATACCCGAGGATCTGAAATATTCCCAACATCAGAGAGTTGTCCCTCTCCAGGACTCCACACCTAGTAGAATTCTCCACAGACTTTCCCCTTTCTCCATTCCATCAGTGGCCTATAAATACCAAGGTAAGCCTCCATTGAAGGGGATGGATCACTTCTTTTTTGACTAAAAACTCTCTTGAGTATCTGCTGTGGAAAGATCTGACTTAGGCATCGGAGAGTCCCCCGTTGGGTCAACCCAGCTCTCCCCTGTCTTCTCTTCTGTGTAGGTTGACTGGAGCATCTGGAACTGCAAGGAAGATCACCCAGTCAATTTTTGCCACAACAGATTGGCGCCATCTATGGGAAATTGTTACAAAAAGTTACCTTGGATCAATGCAATTAAGGATTGAGAAGGTTGTTTCCTCTATGATGATATGAGTAAGGTCCACTCACAATTCTCCACTTGAACATCCTCATTCACCCCCAATGGCAAACAGGAGGATGTCCCAGTGGAAGCCTCCCCACAAAGACCCCAGTGAGCTCTGCTTGACACGGAAGTTGCTCTAAGAGAGGGAGACCAACGCAAGCAAAACCCCCAGTAATCTCGCCATATCCCGCCATCCCAAGTGGCTCAATCGAATATAAAAGAACAGATGCAGAGCCTGCAGCTGTAGGTGTTAGTAATAAACACTCTGGTACAGGACTTCATACTTCAGTTCAGTTTGGCACTCCCTGTACCCCCCACTGGCTCAGCTCAACCGCATAGGTCAACTTCGAACAGGCGACCCCGAGACGAATCACCTGACAATAGTGTCACCCCTTAGTTAATAGCCAGGAGGGGATGGATAGAACATCACACACGGTTCGCTCGATGCCACCCTGATCACCCACCAAGAGATGCCGACAAGGGACCCTTTCCGCATGGGATGGGGGGGCTCCCCATTCCACATGTAACTAGAGTCTTGGGACACATAATGCCTATAGATCCCCACCCAGGTTAGGAGACGCCAGTGTTCACCGCAAAGGCTTAGGGGCGCACATCCATGCAAAGAACGCGAGAACCCCTCACAGAGAACAGCTCAGGAAGCACCCCCTCATGTAGGTCATCAAGGTTTGCCTCCTGGGCTAGCCAAAGGCGCATGACGGCAAGGCCAAGATCAGATTGGCAGGCACCGGGACAGAGGAGGAAGCCCCAGAAGGGACAAGAGGGAATGTCGCTCCCCAGACAGTCGGGCTGAGGATAGAAGGGATGACCTGGAGAGCCATATCCAGCATCTCACTGAGAGGGTAGAAGGAATACAGAGGCAGAGGCACCCGACTGACGTGACAGTAACCCTGGCCTATAATGCACTATCTGATGAGCTGACAGATGCCGAGCTACCCCCAAATTTAGTGATACCTGTCTTTAATGCATATGACAACACCACAGACCCCTATGATCACCTCTTATACTACAGTTCAGCCATGACAGTCTATGGGAGGTCAGACGTAATTCTCTGCCAAGCCTTCACGGCCTCATTAAAAGGGGTCACACTGGTGTGGATGTCGAACTTGCAGCCTTGGTCCATCCATAGCTATGAAGAGCTAACAAGAGCGTTCCTCACACATTTCCAAGCTAGTATGAAGCAGAAGCAAACTACGCAGAACGTGATGAACATGAGGCAGGGAGCAAGGGAGACAATAAGGGAGTTCCTTACATAGTTCACCAAGGCGACGCTAGAGGTAAAAACCCTACCAGAGGGAGTGGCATATAGCATATTATGCAATAGGGTAATGCACCCCGATCTAGTCCAGTCCCTTGCCCTCGACTTGACAAAGACAATGCCTGAGCTATTAAGATGGTGCAATCAATACTAACATGGAAGAAGTCCTGGCCGCTAGGGGGATGGCTGACAGAGGCGACCAATCAAAGAAGGAGAAGAGGAGGCCTCTTAGGATCAGAGATGATTCTCGTGAGCCAAAGAAGAATAAGATCGCCCGCTTGACACGGCTGAACCCAAGCAGTATGAACTTGATCATTCCTAAACAAACCTACTCTTAGAGATCCAATACCATAAGTATTTTCATTGGCTCAGGCCTATGACGGCTAAACCAGAGGAGAGAAACCTCAATCGGTACTGCCGATACCACCAAGACCATAGACATGACATTAAAGACTGCAAGTCTCTGAAATGGGAAATTGATGAGGTAATCAGGGTAGGATACCTTA
Source organism: Macadamia integrifolia (assembly GCF_013358625.1). NCBI lineage: Eukaryota > Viridiplantae > Streptophyta > Magnoliopsida > Proteales > Proteaceae > Macadamia > Macadamia integrifolia. The sequence goes on along the minus strand of NC_056563.1, from coordinate 15,581,345 downwards.
ACAAGTATTTGAAGCAGAAATATGGGGGGAACTGGCCCGAGCCGATGAGAGATGAGGTAGGGTTGAGCCGTGATAGGACTGAGCCACCCAAGGAGCCCACCATGGATTGAATTGATAAATACAATAACCAGCCAGTGGGTCCAACCATTCTGACAATCATAGGCGGACCCATGGTGGAGTCAGTCAGAAAAGCCAAAGCCCATGTGCGGTTCGTATGCATCACGGAATAGCCCGTCAAAGCCCTCATACCGGATCCACCCATCACATTCTCTAACAAAGACCTGGAAGAGCTAAACTAGCCTCACAATGATGTCGTTGTGGTTCAATTAGTAGTGGCCAACCACCCCTTCCACCGGGTCCTAGTGGGCACAAGAGCTTCTGGTGATCTCATGTCCTGTGAAGCCTTCATGAAACTAGGACTTGGCACAGGAGCTTTAAAGTCGGCCCTAGGACCCTTGTACGGATTTTCGGGCACACTAGTGGAGCTAGAAGGAGTTGTTGACCTACCAATATAGGGAGCTTAAATGGCCACTACTATGGTTTCTTTCATGGTCGCCAAGATAACCTCACCTTATAATGTAATCCTCAGCCGACCTAGTCTCAACGGCCTTGGAGCAATTGTGTCCACCAAGCATATGAAAGTCAAGTTCCCTATTAACAATGGAATCAGGAAATGCAGGTCCAGCCAAAAGGAATCCTAGGAGTACTATGCCAACTTCATAAAATCTATCAAGAAGCCATGCTCTGGCCTAGCATGTATGGTAGAAATTATCGATTGTCGCGATGAAAGCCTCCTTAACCGAGCCGAGCTAGTTGAATAATTGCTTACTCTCCCTATTACTGAGGTCGAACCATCAAGGACTGTTCAACTCAGAGCATCGTTGAGATCCCAACATCGTGACGAAATTCTAAACTTCCTCAGTGAAAACTCTGATATCTTTACGTGGAAGGCTTCTGAGATGCTAGGAATCTCAAGGGTCGTAGTTGAGCACAATCTGGATGTTTACTCCGGCTTCAAACCTGTCCAGCAGAAGCGTAGGAACTTTACAACTAAGCAAAACACCATCATCAACGAGGAGGTTGACAAACTCCTAGCTTTAGGATTCATGAGGGAAGTAAAATATCCAACCTGGCTAGCCAATGTAGCCATGGTTCCAAAGTCTAATGGGAAGTGGAGGATCTGCATAGACTACACCGACTTGAACAAAGCTTGTCCTAAGGACTGTTGTCCCCTCCCCAGGATTGCCTCCCTTATAGACTCAACGGCAGGCCACAAGATGCTGACTTTCATGGATGCATACTCCGGTTATAACCAGATAAAGATGAAGGTGGAGGATAAGGAGAAAATTGCATTCCTCACCACTCAGGGCAATTACTGCTACACTGTAATGCCCTTTGGCCTCAAGAATCCCGGAGTCACGTACCAGAGGATGGTTAACACGATGTTTCAAAGCCAGATCGGAAGAAACATGGAAGATTATGTAGATGACATACTAGTCAAGAGTGCAAAAGGAGCTAATCATGTGCTAGTTCTGAAGGAAGCCTTCGAAGTTCTGCGACAGAACCATATGAGGCTAAATCCTGTCAAGTGTGCATTTGGAGTGGCTTTTGGGAAGTTCCTAGGCTTCCTAGTGTCGTAGAGGGGGATAGAGGCAAACCCCTCCAAAATTGAGGACGTCCAAGAAATGTGCCCGCCAAGAAACATTCGCGAGATTTAGAAGCTGACAGGGTGCCTGGCTGCATTGAATAGGTCCCTGTACTGCGCTAGGGACAAGTGCCTTCCTTTCTTCAAGCTACTAAAATGAGGGAAAGGCCACCATCAATTTTGCTGGACAAAAGAATACGAAGCGACTTTTGCAGAAATCAAAGCCTGCCTGACCAAGCCTCCTTTACTGAGCCGACCAGAGCCAGAAGAGGTGCTACAGCTCTATCTTGCTACTTCATCGGTAGTCATTAGCGCAGTTCTCATAAGAGAAGAAAGAAAGACCCAGAAGCCTGTCTACTACGTGAGTCATGTGCTCCTAGATGTAAAAACCCGGTACTCAAGAATGGAGAAGCTCGCACTAGCACTGGTCATGGAAGTCAGGAAGTTGAGACCTTACTTCCAAGCGCACACTATAGTTGTATTGATGGATCAGCCACTGTGGAAGGCAATCCACAGCCCTAGCATAACAGGATGGATGGTGAGCTGGGCTATCGAGTTAAGTGAGCATAGCATCAAGTACCGACCAAAAAGTGCAATCAAGGGTCAGACACTGGCTGATTTCTTGGTAGAATGTACATAAACTGAAGAAGAGAGAGCCACAGGGGCTAAGCCGAACAGAAAATGAAAACTCTTTGTTGATGGATCTAGCACCACAACAAGGAGCGGCGCTAGACTTGTGCTGCAAAGCCTGAAGGAATTCACGATACAATACTCCCTCAGATTTGTATTTCCCACAATGAACAATGAAGTAGAATATGAAGCCCTGATAGCGGGAATCAAACTGGCAAAGGCCACAATAGCAGAGGATCTGGTCTCACATAGTGACTCACAATTGATTGTAGACTAAGTCAATGGGCAATATGAAGCCAAGGAGGAGAGAATGACCAAATATCTGAAAGAAGCACATCGTTCGCAATGGTAGTCCCGTGAGAAGAAAATACGGTAGCAAATGCCCTCTCCAAACTAGCTACCGCAAAACTCAAGGACTGCGCAACCTCAATATACTTTGAAGTACTAGACAAACCTACTTACAAACAAGAGGTGATGTGCAACAACATACAGTTAGCTGAGCCAAGCTAGATGGACCCTATTATAGACTATTTGTGAAGTAGACATCTCCCTGGAGACCAGATAGAAACAAAGACAGTCAAGAGGAGAGCAGCCAAATACACCCTCCAAGATGGAGTACTGTACAAAAGGGCAATATCTTAGCCCCTGCTAAAGTGCCTACTGCTGAACCAAGCTGAGGAGACACTCCGCGAGGTCCATGAAGAAATTTGTGTAGAACACATGGGTGGAAGGGCACTGGCCTATAAGGATTCTACTGGCCAAAAATATAGCAAGATCCAATGAAGTTCACCTGGCGATGCTTTAAATGCCAAGTACATGCCCCAGTACCACACGTCTCAACTACAGAACTTAGCTCCATAATCTGCCCGATCCCATTCGCGAGGTTGAGAATGGATATCCTAGGGCAGTTCAAGAAAGGCAAGGGCAGTGTCCAGTTTTTTATTGTCACTATTGATTACTTCACTAAATGGGTGGAAGCGCATCCCCTGGCCAAGATCACTGAGCAGGGGTAGAAAAGTTCGTAAGAGACGATGTCATATACCGCTACGATGTCTTAAAGGTACTAGTCACAGATAATGGTTGACAATTCGACAATCAGAAATTTAGGCTCTTCTATAGTAACTTTAATATTGATTTTTGAAACACTGTTGTAGCACACCCATAATCGAATGGCCAGGAAGAAAAGACCAACCACATACTTCCAGATGGGATAAAGAAGAGGCTAGACCAAGAAAGGAAGAATTGGGCCGACCAGCTACTTAGTGTACTTTGGGCATATCGTACCTCAGCTCGGACCCCTACAAGGAAGATGCCATTCAGCTTGGCATACGAGACTAAAGCATTAACCCCTGTAGAGGTGACCCAAGCCTCGTTTCGATCAATAGCATTTGAAACATCACAGAACGAGGCAGGGCTCCAAGCAAACATTGACTTCATAGACGAAGTTCAAGAAGAAGCACTAGTGCAAAATGAAGCCTACAAACAAAAAGTTAGGCAGTACCACAACCAAAAGGTCAGGCCATGGGGATTCATAGTAGGCGACTTGGTCCTCTGGAAAGTAGCTGCAGCAGACCCAAGAAGTGAAGGCAAGCTAAGCCCGAACTGGGAAGGCCCATACATAGTCTCCAAAGTGGTGCACCCCGGTACATACCACTTGCAGACTCAGGGGGTTCAGTTATACCAAGAGCATGGAATGTTGAAAATCTCAAAAAAAATTACCAGTCAATTGCAATAAAGTCCCCTTGACTGAGTGTTAGTCTTATAGATTTTATATTTCAGCACCTTAGTTTTCATATTTCAATAATTCAATTTCATTCACGGAGCAGATTAGACTCTATTTCGAAGCAATGTATTTGTCACAAGTGCATGCCACACATCAATAAACTATGAAGCTTCTCTCAAATATTCGGCTCATCTAAGGCATAAAGACCGAGCTCTAACTTGGCAGCATCTAAGACAGAGATCCAACTCGGCACTACTAAGATCAGACCCTATTTTGGCACTCAAGACCTTAACATCTAAGGCATGAAGCCCGAGATCCAGCTCGGAAGCATCTAAGACCGAGCTCCATCTCAGTACTACCAGGCAGACCCTATTTTGGCACCTAAGACCTTAACATCTAAGGCATGAAGACCAAGCTCCAACTCAGCAGCATCTAAGACCGAGCTCTAACTCGGTACTACCATGACTAGACCCTAGTTTGGCACCCAAGACCTTAACATCTAAGGCATGAAGACCGAGCTCCTGCTCGGTAGCATCTAAGACCAAGCTCCAACTCAGCACTACCAAGACCAGACCCTATTTTGGCACTCAAGACCTTAACTTCTAAGGCATGAAGACTGAGCTCTAGCTCGACAGCATCTAAGACCGAGCTCCAGCTTGGCACTACCAAGATCAGACCCTAGTTTGGCACCCAAGACCTTAACATCTAAGGCATGAAGACTGAGCTTCAGCTCGGTAGCATCTAAGACCGAGCAGCTCGGCACTACCAAGACTAAACACTAGTTTGGCACCCAAGACCTTAACATCCAAGGCATGAAGACCGAGCTTCAGCTCGGCAACATCTAAGACCGAGCTCCAGCTCTGCACTACTAAGACCAGACCCTAGTTTGGCATCCAAGACCTTAACATCTAAGGCATTAAGACCAAGCTCCAGCTCGGCGCTACCAAAAGCAAACCCTAGTTTGGCACAACATCTAAGGCATCAAAGACCGAGCTCCAGCTCAACCCCATCAAGACCAAATCTAGGCTTGGCATATAAAAGACCATCCAAGGCATTAAGTTTGAGTTTCAGCTCAGCATCGCTGCCGTCCAAGTCTAGGCATGATGCATCATGATACTGAGATACATAAGACCAAATCAAGCTTAACTAAATAATAGAACTACGCTTACAGGAATAAGAAAGGCACAACGAATGAAGAAAAAACATTTTTCATTAATGGAGGGAAGAAACCCTCAAAAGTACATCGAATCCCAAAGGATATTTTTACATAAAAAAAATGTTACATCACTCCCACAATGGGGAAAGGGAAGGAAAAGGAAGAGATAACATCAGTATTGCAAAAATTGGGGGGGCTGACTCAAAAGGGAGAGAGGTGGTTCACTTGGCTGCTTTAGGGTCAGCTTGAGTCATCTCTTCACCAACCGATGAGCTGCACTGAAGGAGTAGGGGCAAGAGCACACTGCACATATTCAAAAAAGTTATAGTTTGGCGTCTTGCCAATGATGAACTGAATAGCGTCTTTCGAGCAGGCCAGAAATGAAGAAACGTTGACGTCAACTAGTCATTTCTAACCAACCTCAAAGTTCATCCACCTCTCAGCAGTGACCTCATCATTCGACGTCAGCTCGACCTAATGCTTCCTTCCCAGCTCAGAATTTCGAGCTGAAAGTTCAACCTCCTTCCTTTTGCTGGCCTCATGAGCCTCAGCCATCTCACTCTAGAGTGCATCCTTCTCCTTGACAAGGTCACTATTGATCCTAGGCTACTTGGCTACTTCACGCTCTAGCCCGCCAGCTCTCTCCTCGTTGTCTCTCTCCCTTTGCTCCTCAGATCTAGCCTTTTTTCTCTCTCTCCAGCTGACCTGTGGCCATTTGGAGCTCCCCCCAGAGATGCTTCACCTCGTTATCCACCTTAGCATGACCAATGGCTATGTTCTCAAACCATTGAGAAGCCTCCACCGCAAAAACAAAACCCTGCAGGTACCAATGGAGTTATAAACACTGGAAACTCAAGTAAACACAAAGGATGAGTGAAGGAAAACACTTACATCGCCCATCTGAGCGTAGACCTATTTCGAGAAGTTGATGTCAGACAACTTCCTCACATGGGCAATGTCCTTCTTAGGACAGCTACGGCGACACCAGACTCGGGCAACAATGGGGTCCAACACGGTGTCGTTCTCCATCAGATCCATCCACGAATCCATGGGCTGCTTCCCCGTTCAGGCCACCTTGGGAGGGCTGCCCTACTGAGCCTCCTCAATGGGTAAGGGCCTCCTCTTCTGGCCGTCTGGGCCTGCTACAGCTCGGTCAGGCATGCCGATCTGCCCCAGCACCTTCTCTCCAAAGCCCACTGGCTCCTTGCCTTTCAGAGAGCCCGAAGTCCCATGCCGAGATGAATATTGGATTGGGGGGCATCTCCTTCCCTGGCTTGCCCCCAATAATAAGCGGTGAGGCCTTGTTACCCGTGCCAAGGGGAGGGGCGACCTTCGTGCTAAGGATGGGGCTCGTCACGACCTTGCCCATGTCGGTAGTCTTCTTGGTGGCCTGCTTGGCCGCCTCCTTCTTCCTTGTCTCCGCTGCCATCATGGCAAGGGCTTTATTGTTGACCTTTACATTAAACACTGCAAAACAAGGAAGAGCCGAGCTGAATTAGTATTAAAATCAAGCTGTCTACAAGAAAAATCGAGCTGAACTACCATGAACCGAACTCAATTGAACCCTAACCAGGGACTTCACTAAGCTCCCACTCTCGGAGGAAGTCTTCATTTTACAACATCCGGACATCCATAGCCTCCCCACCCAATCACATCTGATATGTTTGGAGGTCAGCTGGGGAGAGCTTGGGAGCTTAGTTCAACATGGAGAGGGTGGGCTTTACCCAGCTGCTCTTGAAGGGGTTCCCCTCCATCGCCACATAGAAGTACCTCTCCTTCCACTTCTTCACCAAGGAATAAGTCCTTGTCCCTCTTGGTGAAGTAGTACCACCCTAAGGTGTGCCTCTTCACCAAAAACATCTTCCAGAATAAGTCCAATGTCGCAGTCCAGGCCAGCTTCGAGACGAACACCTCAAAGCCTAAAATAGTCCGCCAAGAGTTCGGAGTCAGCTGGCTAGGAGCAAGGCACTAGTGCTCCAAAACCGAGCTGACTAGCTCAGGCACTGGGATCCTAAGGCCGCTCTGGAAAGTGACATTGTAAAGGACCACCTCGTCCCCAGAGGCGTCCACACGCTCATCCTTGTCTGGGACGCTCATAACCAAGTAATCGGGGATGCCATATTGACTCTGGGTCAGGTCTAGAACCTTGGGCATTAGGATGCGTGAGGTATTCACTGTGATTTTCTTCTCTCTAGAGGAGGAAGCAGAACCTTCCCCCTCAGACTCTGCTAGGCCAACCTCAGGGACTTCAGCGCCCAATAGGCTTGCAATCGAAGTTCCTGCTATCGCGGCACTGGGGACTGAGCTAGGGTGACTGAGCCAGCATCACCCCTGGTCGAGATAGTATTTGGTGAGACCACCTCCAAAGACTCAGTGCCTAAGCTGCTCCCCAAGCCTAACCTACTATCTGAGCCCGAGCTACCACCAAAATTGGAGTTGTCATCAGAACCCTGACTACTGGAAGTATCGCCACTGGAGGACGAAGGATCAAGAATGGGGCGCTCAGGGTGATTTTCCCTAGCCTCACGATCATCAAGGGGGTCTGGTTGGGCAAGTCCGGATCATGTGTAGATGCCATATTGGGATTTCCAGGACAAGCACTAGGATACGCGAAGGGCTGAGTAGAGGATCGGTGAGTCACAACCATAATGTAATCTTACTTAATTGTTGTGGGAAGAGCTTGGAAGACGAGTTTGGAAAAGATAAGCTGGTAAGGACAAGCAAGAAGGAGAATGCTATTCATGACACCGGGCTGCTTAGAGACTCTATGGAAGTCCGCGCTAAAGATAGGAGCGAGCTGAGCTAACTTTATCGTAATATCAAGTGACAAGGCTTCTGAAAAAAATGTATTCTATTTATAGGAGAAGGCAGTGGAGAATAGACGGCTAGATCTGGCTGAGATCGTGGGTCCATAGGTTGCTGTCAAGGTTTCGATGCCCGTGGTTCCCGCCACTCACATTGTAAATGGTTCTGGATGATCCCAAATCATCCTCCACATTTTTCTCTTGATGTGGGCACCTTGTGGACCTAAATGTGCGGGTTCTCGTGCCTCAAATTTTAATTTAACCCGATTGGTTCAAAAGAGGTCCAAACCAAACAGACCCTTAAGGCCAACTTAAGTCATAAGTTGGGAAATGAGGATTCATTTCCTCATTTCCCTTGTGCCCAATGTAGGAGAGGAGAAAAAGAGGAGAGGAAGAAGGAGAAGGTTGGAGGCCTACCTTGGTGTCGGCTGCCGCCTTGTTGTCGAAATCGCTGTTAGAGGTAAGTATAACCTCCCATGCCTCTCTCTCTCTCTTCATTTTGACCTAGAAAAAGCTAGGTATGGATAGAATCTTGGTGTATACACTATGTTAAGGTTGTAGGATGCATGTTCTACCCTCTCGGTGTTGTTGCTGAGCATGAACCAAGCCCGGTGAGCTCCAACAATATGTAATGTCAAAAGACTAACTAGGGTTTCGATCATTCGATCGATGTATCTCCCAAACAGCTTGATGGAATTAGAATTTTCTTAGCCTATAATGATGTTAGGGATATACCCTATAAACTCCATGGAACAAATCCCGACAATCGGGTCCTAGCCAGAGAGCACCAAATTGTTGGACTACCCTGTACCACCATCGAAAATAGCCCACGGATCCACTGGGTCTATTTTCAGTGGCATATTTTTGATGGGCAAGGAGCCTAATGTTCCCTTTATCACCTCCACCGAAAATAGGTATGATATTTTTGGTGGAAATGCCCTGTTTTCGGTGGTTGTTTCTGTGATATTACTATCATTGGGAGACACTGTCTCTACACTTTGGGGGTGACCTGTGTAGGTCCCTCCTGATGTTTTTGACGTGTACTAATGTATATATCCATTTGTGTCTAGGACAGTGACATGCGCGTGCCCCAAAGTCAGAATTGATTTGATTGATCAGTGGCCGTACTTGAACCCAAACACACCCTATCATAAAACAGGTGAGGGATGGACTGTGTTTTTTTCTAAAATGTTTATTACCATTAAATTTCTCACATGTTTAGAATTGTATGTTTAATTGTAATTATTCAAATACAATTATGATACGTTATATTGTCATTTTACAATTTTTATATAAATTGTATGGAAATGTATGATGGGATCTGGTGTGGCCGAGGTGATACCGATACCATAATCGCCATGTGTTTGGATGTGTGAGTGTGGGATAGAATTCGGCGTGATCGAGGTGGTATCGATGCCGTGATTACCTTATGTATGTTGCATTCATGCATTGATTATGTGCATTAGAGTTAGTTGTAGTTGCGGGTTACACTTTGTGGTCAAGGTCTCGCTGGTATCGTGTACCCCAGGACTACATTTGAAAATGGATACCCTTCGTGGAAAAGGTCTTACCGGTGTTGCGTAGTCTACACTCAACTGTGATATGTATGCTAGATTAGGTAAACGGTCTCGGGTTACACTTTGTGGCTAAGGTCTCTCTGGTATCGTGTGCCCATGACTATATTTAGAGATGGATTACACTTTATGGCCGAGGTCTCTCTGGTGTCGTGTAATCCATACTAACTGTATCATTATGAAGGTATATAGTATACATATGGCTAGGTATCACTCCCTATGCTATGCACCATTGCCAATAGGGGTTGAGGTGTTGGATAACCCATTGTGGTATGTTTGATGTGTCTTTCTGAAGTGACACTCCCGCGGTATGATATGATTTTTACTAGAGGTGAGAACCTGTCTGGTGTGGCCGATGTGTTACCGGTGTCGTGACTGCCAGGAGGGGGATATCAGAGGTTTTCTGGGTGACCCATGGATGCATATGGGGACCGATATGCTTTTAATCACGGCTAGGGTTTGTATTGCTGCATAGTCGATGTCATTTCTGAGATGAGGGATACAGCCTAATGCGCTGTAGTAGCATTTACCAGACTTAGTTTGTATTGTTAGTTGATAATAAATAAATGAACTGCATCACAAGCATCATGAACAATGTGTTTAATTTCTGCAATCATGCATCATAAATTATTACTACTATTGTCTTACTTGGATGTGCTTGATCCCACCCCTCACTGAGTGAGTTGGAAGGCTCACCCCATGTATACATCCCTTTTTAGATGATGATGCAGGTATCGTGGTGCCAATGGCTGGTGACCCAGTATCTTCTGGGTCAGAGCATGGTGTGAGCGATTGGTAGATGCCAGAAGCAGAGGAGCACAATCAGGACTGTGCTTGCAACCATTGTGCTTACGTCGCACCATGAGATTGTACATCATATTTTGATACTTTTAGATATAGCTGTGGATTGTATATTTTCTTGAGATTTTATTATATGTCATGGATGAATGTAACAAAATAACTTGGTTATTGCTATTATATTATTATTAGATGTTTCTACATTTTATTTATAATTCCGCTACTATACTCTGATTCTACTGTTTATTTTGGTTTGTGAAAATGTTAAGGTACTGCTATCAGAGATCCTGGTAGATTGGTAAGACCGGTACGTGTCTTACTCACACCGCCTATATTCCTGATGGTAAGTTGGGTCTGCCGAAAGTGGGGTGTGACATGAGGTGAGTGGATGTTTGACTTATTTTGCTGAGTCTCTTTTATATTTTATTTTTGCTTGCTCATGTGTAATTTTGTGCTAACTCTTTTTTGGATGTATTTTCTATAAAGTTATATATAAATTGCAAATGTGGCATGTTTTACCGAGATTGTTGTGACCGTGTTTTTGTAGATGTGTAGTAATATAAATGAGTGGTAATGATTGTAACATCGACAGTCTAAGGCACAATGTGGCCAAGGGGGGAATTCGATACCGTGGGCTTAGAGATTGGTATGACAGTGATGGCCACTGATGTATGATTGAATGCTATGGATTTTCATGAATGTATGTAGATTGCATATGGTTAGGATTCACAGACCCTGGTGCTACACCCCTTGCCAGTAGGGGGTTAGGTATTGTCTAATCCCAAAGGGTGGTATGTTATTGAGAGTATCATATCCGCAGTATGACATACTGTACTTAGAGGCAGATGCAGCACGGGTGACCAAGGGGTTTTTCAGGACCGTGGCTGTCCACAGCATAGGTAACCAATGTGTAGGATTCCGGGACTATGGCTGTTGGGGTTACCTTTGGGGGTTTTCAAGGTGACCGATATGTAGGATTTCAGGACCTACAGACTTCCACTTGCAGTGAACTTGTATCCCTATAGCCCGACATACTGGAGAGGAGATACCACCTATGTTGCATAGCACCTATACCAGGTGATTGACCTAGTAATGGAAATAGAAAAATAATATAATAAATGGATTCATATGCATTATGTTTGTATGTGATATGCATTTCATCATTTATTATGTGTGCTTGCATAGACACACCTCACTGGGCTTGTGAAACTCAACCTTTGTTGGTTACTCTTTTTAGATGGTGGAACCAATGCTGAGGCAGGATTAAATTTCAGTAGCGATTGTGAGGCTTGTGTCTACGAGACACCAGGTTGTTGATGGACTTTGCTATTGTTACTCAATTATTTCTTTTGATGTGCAAATTGATGATATATGTAAGATGAAAATATTACACCTGTGGGTTGTTTACAAATAAATCTTGTATATATTTGTAACTTAACACCTTAATATATCACTAGTGGTATTATTGTATGATTTTATTAGTGTACTCTGATGGTAGTCGTGATCTTGGTAGCATTTGTGAAATGTACCTGAATTTATGGTTCTGGTGGACTGACTGGGTTGAGAATCCAGTGTCGCATACCTTAGCTTAAATTGAAGTAGGGCATAACAGTTAATTCCATGGTTGGGCTATTTAAGTAACAGTTTACGAGGGCTAGCATTAGATGGATATAGGATTTTGGGACTATTAGAGGGGGAAAATATCAATACAAATGTAGACAGTGAAGGAGGGGAACTGTTTTGGGTAGTTATATAATATCCATACTTATTCTAGTTAGTTTTATTATACTAAAGATTGGATAGTTCATTTGGTAAACCAAAGCACATTTTTGAGTAATCTTGTATATATATATATATATATATATATTTATTTATTTTTTTTTTTTTTTTTTTGGTGGTGGGGGCGGAGAGGTGGAGGGAAAGGAGGATCAATCAAATAAGAAGTTACAATCTGATGTAATTATGTCCCCTACCATCTTCACATATAAGAGAACATAAAGGCAAGGTGGGGAAGGGCGATTATCTATACAAAAAGAAATACTCACGAAAACAATCCACAATTCTCGCAAGAAAATCAACGCAATGTTTAGTTTCCCTGTAGCAAAAAAAGAATTTTGATCACGGTGAATTGGTGTGTGTGTGTGTGTGAGAGAGAGAGAGAGAGAGCTCAGTGATGTCCTCAAGGAGGTGCCAAGTATCCCAATGGACATGCTGCTTGTCGTTGATAGTCTTTAATGGTGGAGAGAGAGTCGAATTGGCCACCAATTAGATGGGGTATGCAGATCTGCGTAGCATGAAAGATGCCTTTACAGATGGAGGCACTAGCTAATGCAGAAGGAGGTTCACTTTGAGAGTTTCTACTAATACATTTTTGGACCCTCCAAGATTGCCAATGTCGAAAAGGAGGGGTTTTGATGGAGAATTTGACCTCAATTCCCCAAACCGTAATCTAAGCATCTAGCCTAATGGTTAAGACTCTATTTAGCTGTAATGTTCAAATCTCATCAGGTGCTTCAATAGTTCAATGTAAAAACTTCATTCTTTAACTCAAAGGTTGCTCAGTTGGCAAAAACCAAATGCTCAAAATTGAGAGGTCAAATAATAAGGAAAAAGGACAGGAGTGCTAGCAAGATACCTAGGTATCAGGTATGCTAACGAATATTGATCGTCGGATTAAGCTAATCGAATCTCTACCTTTTATTTAATGATCTGTAATACAATAATACATATATAACACTCAAAATACTTTATACATAGTCTCCCCTGACATAGTCTCCCCTGACATGTCAGCGATCAGCCTTCGCTCAGTTCATTTCTCCCTCTCCCTCTCTCTCTCTCTCTCTATCTCACACAGCCCGCACTACAGAGGAGCCCCTTCCCCCCTTTCTCTACTCCTCTGCAACCTAGTTTGATTGAGAATCGCGTCTGATGTTTTGTGCCTCTGCTCTTGTTGGTCGAAGAAAAACATCACGGAGAAGATGTTATGAAAAAACAAATCTTTAAGAAGAGGGAGGCAAAAAGAGAAAGAAAGGAAGAAGAAAGATTGAGAAAAAGAAAAGTGTTTATTAAAATTTCATACTCACCTCTCTGTTCAGGATTTCTATTTATCACATTAACTAACTACTAACAAACTACTAATCAGTTCTAACCACTTAACACGTCAGCTAACAACTTGCTAATGGACAGCATTATCTAAGAATTATACCATCTTGTAATCCCCAGTCCAACTTGGCTTCTTCCTATTTCAGTTACTCCTCATCCTGCCTTGTTGTCCCTGTTGATCTGGAGCACTAGCTTGATCCTTGGCTGTTGCTATCCCAGCTCTTGTTCCAAATGCTCCTCTGCCCCCAACTCTCTACTAACAGTACTAATAACCTGCTCTTTATCCAATATAGATCCATTCATGACATTCCCATCCGCATCAAAAATGACCTTGTCCTCAAGGTTGAGCTCAGAAAAGCGTTCCACAAACGGTTTAAAGTTTTCCCATGTAGCATCCTCCACAGCCATGCCCTCCCATTGAACCAGAATCTATTGCACAAGTTCATTCTGTAGAATAACTTCCCTAGTGGCAAAGATAGCTAAAGGGGTGTGGACAGGTTGTTGATGATGACTCAAAACAGGTAACACCCCAACAGTATCACATTGAGGATCTCCCCGAAATGGTTTGAGCAGAGAGACATGAAAAACAGGGTGTATTCTACTCTGTGGTGGTAACTGGAGATGGTATGTGACCTTGTCTACCCATTTGAGTATCTAAAATGGCCCATAGTATCTCTTGCTGAGTTTCTGATTGGATCTGAAAGTCATGGTTTGCTGTCTATAGGGTTGTAACTTGAGTAAGACCCAATCACCCTCATTGAAATTTAAGTCTCTCCCATGGCCATCGGCATTATGCTTCATTGTCACTTGAGCATCAAGAGGTTGGTCCGAAGGCAGTGAAGTAATTTAGTTCTGTTACTGAGCTCATTTTCAACAGCCTCCACCTGTGTTGTTCCCCCAGTGTAATCCAGCAAAGCAAGAGGTAGCCGCCCATACAAAGCTTGAAAAGGAAACATTGCAATGGTTGTATGGTGGGATGTATTGTACCACAACTCAGCCTAGCTCAGAAACTTGAACCATTGGGAAGGTTTCTCGTGAACAAAGCATCGTAAATACTGTTCCAAACATCTGTTGAGAGTGGCCGTCCGTTTGAGGATGGTAAGCCGTGCTGAATTGAAGGGTAGTACCACTGAGCTTGAACAATTCTTTCCAAAACTGACTGAGAAAAATGGTCTCTCTTTCAGATACAAAAGTCTAAGGAAATCCATGCAGTTTGACCACTATTTGAATGAATAAATTAGCCACCTTAACTGCATTATAAGAAGTTGGCAGCCCACTGAAATGTGCATACTTGGTAAGTTGGTCAACCACCACCAAAACCATAGAACAACCTTGTGAAATAGGTAAACCAGTAATGAAATCGAGTGAAATATCTTCCCAAACCCACTGAGGCACAGGTAGGGGTTGTAACAGATCAGCAGGTCTTGTGGTAAGGGATTTAGTGTGTTGACAAACTGCACAATTGCATAAAAAAGTTTCCACATCCTTTTGCATTGCGGGCAAAAAAAATTTTGCTGCAACTCGTTTGAAAGTGCGCAAGGAACCAGCATGCCCTCCTATAGGGCTGGAATAAAATTCTAACAAAATAGAATGCTTAAGAGGGAAAGTGGAACTGATCACTACTCGATTCTTGAAATAAAGTAGGCCCCCTTGAACTTCATATCCTGAATCATTCAATAATCCTGCATGCCATTGTTGATGTAGCGTTTGTAATTCTGATTCCTGTAGATTAGCTTGTAATAAAGCATCAACAATATCAAATTGAGGAACTGAAAATGCGAATTGAAAAGCGACATCAACTGCAGCCTCCCCCATCAATTTCGAAACCCTGAAAGGAGCATCTGATACAGGATTATCCTTCCCAGGCCTATAAATGTCTTGATAAGTATAACCCGTCAACTTACTAAGGTAGTGATGCTGCTCTGGAGTCTGAATCACTTGAGTCATTAACTCCTTCAAACTCCTGTGATCAGTCTTAATAATGAACCGTCTCCCGAGCAAGTAATTGTGCCATTTAAGAATAGCTTCAGAAATAGTAAACAACTCCCTCACATAGGTGGAAGCAGCCCTCATCCTTGTGGATAACTTCTTACTGAAAAATGCCAATGGGTGTCCCTCTTGACTGAGTACAGCACCAACGCCCACTCCAGAAGCATCAGTCTCCACCTCAAAATCTATTGTGAAATTAGGAAGGGCCAATATTGGAGCAGAGGTCATCACCTTCTTCAAGTTATCAAAGGCAGTTTGAGCTGCTTCGGTCCATTGAAAGGCATCTTTTTTTAGCAGATTAGTCAAATGGGTAGCAATACTGGCATAATGACATATAAACTTTCTATGGTAACCAGTCAGCCCCAAAAATTCTCATATTTGCTTCAAATTTTGTGGAGTTGGCCACTGCAACATGGCACTGATCTTGTTACTGTCAACATGGACACTGCGATTGGAGACTATGTGGCCCAAATACTCCACCAATTCTTGGCAGAAAAAACATTTGCTGATCTTAGTGTACAACTGATTAGTATGCAGACATTGTAACACAATTCTCAAGTGCAAAATATGTTCAGAAATAGACGCACTGTAGACCAATATATCATCAAAAAAAAAAACAATGACAAATTTGCATAGGAAGGGCTTAAAAACAGCATTCATAAAAGCTTGAAAGGTGGAAGGTGCATTGGTTAGGCCAAAAGGCATGACAACAAACTCACAGTGTCCTTCATGCGTACGAAATGCAGTTTTGGGAATATCTTTTTCATGAACCCGAATTTGATGATAGCCCGCACATAATTCAAGCTTAGTAAACACACTAGCCCCACACAACTCATCCATGAGTTCTTCAATTGACGGTATCGGGAACCTATCTCACACAGTAATGGCTTTTAATGCTCTATAGTCAATACAGAAACGCCATGTCCCATCCTTCTTAACAAGTAATATAGGTGAAGAAAAGGACTTGTCCTATTCTGGATAATACCCTGCTCCAACATTTCTGCAACTAATCTTTCTATCTCTGATTTCTGAAATTGTGGATATTTGTAAGGCCACACATTAACTGGTTTTGGATCCGGCAACAAGTGAATATGGTGATCTAGTGCCCTTATAGGAGGTAGACCCGTGGGAATGCTAAGCACCTGATGGAATTCCTGCAACAGTGGCTGAACAGCAGGGTGGATTGTTGTAGGCAACAAATCCCTCTCTTCAACTACTTGGAGATGAAATATTGAAGCAATGCCCTCTAATGAGGCCAACTTCTTCAAATTCTTTCGGTGTAGAGGTTCATCAGAAATTAGTGGGTTGCCAACCAAATGAATCTCCTCACCATTCCATAAAAAATTCATTGCAAGCAATCTATAATCAGTCACTACAGGGCCTAACAACTCTAACCACTGAACTCCTAACACCACCTCGGCCCCCTCGATTGGTAATAGAAACAAATCAAAAGTGAAATCATGGCCTTGAAAATGGAGTGTGACAGCCTTGCATTGTAGCTTGCATACCAAAAATTCCCCATTCCCCACGTAAACTTTAAATTGTTTACAGGGGCTGATTGTTAACCCCAACCGTTGAGCTACACTCTCCTTAAGAAAATTGTGTGTACTACGACTATCAATCAGAATTTGAAGATGTTGTTCTGCAATTTTTCCTGTTAGTCTAATTGTTCGTGGATTAAGTTGCCCAGCAAAGGCATGCATGCTAATTTCATGTAGAGTAATATCCTCTGTTCCCTTATCTACAATAGTAGTACATAGTGTATCTTCTTCTTCATCTATAGAGTCCCCCACTAATAACAAAAATTTGTGCTTACATTTGTGTCCTTTAACAAACTTTTCATCACAATTATAACACAGACCTCTTTCCCTTCTAGCGTTAAGTTCTTCAGAGGAAAGTCGTCGAATAGGTACCTATTTAGTCGTCACAGCATTAAGAGGGGCTGATGAAGAGGAAGGAGCAACTGGAGAAGGTCCTAAAATCCCCGGAGTGGGCATGGCTGGTCTCGTCACAGAAGGTCTCCAAGAATGGTGAATATCCAAATATTTCTGCTCATGAAGTTTTGCTAGGCTCATAGCGTGTTGATGCAGCAGTACATCGATGGATCGATCCAAGCATGCTCCAGAACCCAGATCAAGACCCAGATCTAATTTGGGTTCCAAGTTACTAATTTTATTTTTATTTGAGAATATTTGTTCCCTATTTGAGTCCTTAGTTGTTTCTTTATTTTGTTAGCTTAGGTGTAGGAGATTTTATTTCTATCTTAGTTTTTTATTTTTAATTAGAAGGTTTTTAATTTTATTTTATTATATATTGGACATGTAATTCATTGAGTTGATTATTGAAAAAAAATTAAGTTGTGAACCCCCTGCGTGGCTGCCTCTCTTCCCCCCCCCCTCCTCTCCCTTCTGTGAGATTTCTTCTCTTCCCCCCCCCCTCTCTTCCCTGTGTCCTCTCTTTCCCCCTCTAATCTCTCCTTCCCTTCCTTTGGGTGACCTGCCTTCTCCTTCTTCTTCTACCCTGGCGAATCTTCTTTTCTCTCTTCTTTTCCCTCCAAACTCTATGCATTTGATCTTCACTCTGAGGTTGTTTAAGCCTTAGCAATTCAGACCTGAATGTGACCTCTGCTGTGAGTTACAAGACTGATTTCAGGCCTGATCTCTACTCTCCCGCCAGGTTCTGTTTCAGGTTCTTCCCGCGCCTTTCCCACCTGCAGATCCAAGTGTCTATATTGTGGGTTTGATAGAGCCTCTTCTTGAGAATCTTCACCTAAAATTGTAGGCCAAACAAAGGCCGATTGAAAGAGTTCTCTCAAACATGAAGTCTTCCTCTTCCGCTGGAATCCCTAAGCAGCAGAGATGTCTTGAGGTTGAGGGCATCCCACGGTTGCCCTTTAATCTCATCATTATATTTTGATTTCCAAACTACCCCTCAAACCCCTTGACTCTTGTCCTTTAGTATTTGCCTTTTGTGTAAAAGTTCCTCTTTTGTTTTACCCCCATATTAATGCCCATTCCATTTCCCACTTTATTACAACTTGTCACTGAGTTACCTTCCATTCCAAGAATACCCCCTCCCCTTTATACGTTACACTCTTCTTCTAAAGTGGGAATTCAAAAGTCTTCTAGGGGCCCGTTTGATAACGTTTCTGTCGTTTCTGTTTCAAGAAACGGCAGAAACATAAATTTCCGTTTCTAGAAACAGAAATGGAATTGAAGGTGTTTGATAAGTCATGTTTTTAGAAGTCGATGGTAACCAGTGAAAGAATTACCACAAGTCGTTTCCAGAAACGGCGAAACAAGTTGAACTTGTTTCGCCTGGATCGTTTCTTGAATCATAAATAAGTAAAAATTTCTATTTCTATTTCTAAAAATAAGTGAAACGGAACAGTTTTATCAAACGCTTTTTGCTCCGTTTCTGCTGTTTCTGGAAACAGAAACGGCAGAAACGCGTTTCTTGAAACGTTATCAAACGGGCCCTAGGTCTTTGTCCTTTGTGTTAAATCTAATTTACACCCTGCCATCAAGTTGAGTGTTGTTCCTAGTTTGTCCCTAGCCAATAAATAATAATCCCTTTCATATCCTATTGTTTCTTTATTTGCTAATATCTTCTTGAGGATTCTGGATATATTGCAAAACTGCCATTGATTCTGATATTTGCCCTATATATATATATATATATTTAATTGGGTCGACATCCAATCGAGTTGGTTCTCATGGGGCCCACAGGCCCCGCATTACGTGTAACAGTGAAACAGGTTGAGCAACCAAAAGCTCTCTCTGCAATTCGGGCTTCAATCCTGAAACAAATATACTGATCAAGAATGCTTCAGATAATCCAGTAACTTTGGTAGATAGGGTCTCAAATTGATCCTGATAATGAACCACTGTAGAAGTTTGCTGCAATCGTACCAATGCGCCTCTATGATCTTCAAACAAGGAAGGGCCAAATCGAGTAGATACAGCTTGAAGAAACCCATTCCAACCTTGAATCAGACCACTGGACTTCATTCATTGGAACCAATTGAGAGCAACGCCATCAAGATGAAAAGAAGCAATTGACAGTCGAGTATCTTTAGGGGTGCCATGAAAATCAAAGAATTGTTGAATCTTGAAAATCCAACCTGAAACATCAGAGCCATCGAATCGGGGAACTTCCAATTGCATAAATCTTGAATTTCCTTGAGCGTTAGCTGAAATCATGGCTCCTGCGGGCTCTGTGCGTGGTTGGTTCGTATCCCTCACAGATGCTGCGTTCATGTGAGCGAGAGCGTCCAGGACCAAGGTCTGCAACACTTTCAATGATTAAGTAATCTCGTCAAGCTTGGCATCATTCTCTTTCTTGTACTAATTATGGCTTGCTTGTAGGTTCGTGAGCTGCTCATCAACCTTAGCACCTACACGAGTACCATCTGCCATGGGAGGAGCAATGAAAGCACCAATTGTTTTGAATAGACAAATCTTCAAGAAGAAGAGGGAGGAAAAAGAGAAAGAAAGGAAGAAGAAAGACAGAAAAAGAAAGTGTTTATTAAAATTTCATACTCTCCTCTCTGTTCAGGATTTCTATTTATCACATTAACTAAATGCTAACAAGCTACTAATCAGTTCTAACCACTTAACACATCAGCTTACAACTTGCTAATGGACAGCATCATCTAAGAATTATATCATCTTGTAATCCCTGGTCCAACTTGGCTTCTTCCTATTTTGGTTACTCCTCACCCTGCCTTGTTGTCCCTGCTGATCTGGAGCACTAGCTTGATCCTTGGGCTGTTGTTGTCCCAGATCTTGTTCCAAATGCTCCTCTACCCCCAACTCTCTACTAACAGTACGAATAACCTGCTCTTTATCCAATATAGATCCATTCATGATAGAAAAGCAGTCTAAATCTCAAAACTCTCAAATTAATGGGAAGTAGAAGAATGGCGAGAAACGTACTGCAGTGTTAACCAATTGATTCTGGTAACTCCTCTTCATCACTCTATCTTTCTCTCTTTGCTATTTTGTTTGATTGTTGGGTCGATCTGTATTCCTCCCGGAACTTTTCAGAGAATCCAATATGAGTGGATGGGATAGGGTTAGGTCATCGAGGTCAAGAATTCAAGGGCTTGGAGGATTCACAAGGTTCTCTGATATGAACGAGAGCCGACCTTCGACTCGCTCTGTTCATCTTGGTCGGATCAGACCCCCGGCCCCTGGTCAGCACACCATCAACTATAATTATCAAGAGGCTAATCAAATTGTCAGATTCAATGTTGGTTTGTATTCAATTCTTCCTTGATTTGATCTTCACAATCTTCTCTCCTCGTCCCATGTTTTATTTATATGAAATAAATTAACTCTTAACCAAGAATTGAAAATCATCTCTACTTGCCCTTTAACATTCTCCCAAGGCCTAGAACCAAGCACCATTTTGCTGCTGTGCATTCTACAACCTTTTGTAACATTTCTAGAAAACTATAATCTGTTGTACATTTTTTTTCTTGGAGGGGAAAGAGTGTAGTGGTTTTTCATAAGGGGAATCAGATGCCCACATCAACCTTAAACTTGGTGGACCTTGTTACATTGTAGACCTTTAGTTTTTGCACCACCAGGGTGAACTGTTAAC
Organism: Macadamia integrifolia; assembly: GCF_013358625.1. NCBI lineage: Eukaryota > Viridiplantae > Streptophyta > Magnoliopsida > Proteales > Proteaceae > Macadamia > Macadamia integrifolia. The sequence goes on along the minus strand of NC_056563.1, from coordinate 15,560,317 downwards.
ATCAGCTGAGTTCTTTTCTCCTTCCTTAAGGTCAATATATCATGTTCAGTTATCAAGCCATGAATATTAGTGATACCCTTTTGGCAATTTTGATGGGCTAGCAATGGGATGAGGGCAATCAAATCCATGTTGTGGGTAAATGGTTTTGATAATCTCCTTTAATGGTGGACACATGATCATGGAATGGTAAGTGTCATAATAAGCGGAAAAATATCAGTAGAACATGTTATAATACTTGATGAGCTTGTCTTCTTGCTCAATTTACTTCTATCTACTGGTATTATACTTGTTTTGCTTGTATGATGTCATGGAACCAGTGGCTGCTAGATCCTCTCAATTTTATTGTGACTGGATCATAAGGTTCCTGTCTAATCTGTGATTGAAAGCTTTACTAAGAGTGGAATGGAATTAATTGTGATGGAATTGTATTGCATACGCCTTGTATGACTTCATTAAGTACTAACAAGTAGTAGATGGGTTCTTTTTCTTGATAGTGTGAGCCTAAAATCTTTGTTCTTTGATAGGCTGGAAAAACATGATGAAGAGTGATGGAATGATGATAGAGAGAATTGATTTCATCGCCATTTCGACTATCCAACAGTAATGAGATGTCAGTAAATTTTTTGCATCAGATCTTTTTGTAGTTTGATTTCATGTTCTTAGTTTGGTTTCATGATTCTTAAACCACTAGGAATGTTAATCTCAACTGAGCTTGACTATTAGTTTCCCACATTTATAGAGTAATTTTTCTAGCACCCCAATTTGAAGTAAATTTTCTGGGAAATTTAAAGAGTAGTTCAACTTAATATGTAGGTGCAAGATGAAGAGTAAGCTTCATTCTCAAGAGAAATGAAATGATTCATCTCTTATCCTCCTGTAGGTGAAAATTTAGGTATTCATGTTTAGAACTCAAGCTATGGCATATAATCAACTTAACTTCATGGATTTGATTTATGTTGACAGCCAGCATTTGAATGTTGACTAGAGATTTACCTCCTTACAAGACTCGAGCAAAGCATGCCCTGGATAAAATTATGACAGCAAGGAACATATGCAAGATGGATTCATTAGGATCATGTAGGTTTAAGAATATATGAATAATGCAGGTCTACGGATATAGGTAGTGAATATTAGGCTTACCTTGATTTGACTCCTACTAATATATGTGCTTGAATTATATTGGGTATTCATATGCCTACGGTAAATTATTTTCAGAATTTGTATCTGGCAAGTTGCATTATTCATCTTAGATTTACTGCTGAAGCAACCGTATTTAATTATTTGAGTGATTTTGCAGTGGTAGACATCATCTTTATTGACTCCCCAGTTGGTGTTAGCTTTTCCTACTTCAACAACTCCGAGGATGTTCTGAACAATGTAGATAAATGAACTGGTATAACTTGGGAATCTTTGATGTGAATTAGGGAAAAAACAATTAAACTTGGAGTATATATGGCATGGAGCTTCTTCTTGGAGAATTAAAGACTGGCCATTGTACATTGGAACTGAATAAACAATAAACTACTAAATTGTATTTGTAATGCAGGTGGGAAATGCTTTGACCGATGATTTCACTGTCCATATGGGAGTTTTCCAGTTTATGTGGTCTACAGCTTTGATTTATTGGTAACCTTCAAGCTTATGAACCTCTATTGTGACTTCGAATAGTTTATTCACACCTCAAGCCAGTGTAATAAGATTTTTTATATTGAAAGTGAAGAACTTGGAAACATTTTACTGATCATGCAAGGAGTGCCATGGGTTGAGCTTCTACAAATATCTTAATAACATCACATGGTTTTTTACCTTTGATTAACTTGACTGTAGTGGTGAAATTCTACTATAATAACATCACTTGATTTGTGACTTCTTGCAGTTTTATGAAATTCTACTCACTCGAAGAAGAAGTGAAATTATGTAGAATAAGTTAAAATGGCATTCTTGTAGTCTTATTGCATATTTACTTAACAACACTAGTTCATGGGTCTTTAGCTCAATTGGTAGAGCACTTGGAACATGAGCATATCTCGAGCATGTTCCAAGAGGATGGTGGTTCGAATCCATTAAGACTCTTTTGATTTAACTATTCATAGCAAAATTAGTTAAGGCAATCATGTAGAAGTAGGTGTCATTGCGGTAAAGAGTTTTCAAAGAATACTTGAGAGGAGCTATTTGAGAAGTGTTTTTCTCGCTAGTGAATGTTTAGATATACCATTTTCATGTGATATGGTGCAGATTGAGAGGAACCAAGAGACAACAGTGGGCTGGCTGAAATCATGTTCAGAGAATTAGTGAAAAGAGATATGGTGCCTAGGTTAACAAATGATAAGACCTTAGAAAAAGTTGAACAGAGAAAACAAGATTCTTGTCGCTGACCGCATTTAGTTGGGATAAGGCTTTATTGAGCTGAGTAGAGTTGTATTATACAATAATGTGTATTTTCATCCTAAAACTAGGGATGGGCCATGCACATACCCACACATGAAAATGGACAAGAACATACACATCCCCATGCAAACAAAAGATTAAATGTATGCACACACACACACATATGCATATGTACCCAACAGTTCAAAAACATAGAGACACAAATATACATGCATATCCAAAGAGACAAGTACCTAACCACCCATTAACACATGGAAGACAACTTTCTGGGTCAGCATTTGCATGAAGAAGCCCTTCCACTTGAACCGGTATGTAGATGAGTAAAAAAGAACAAAACTGACAAAACTGAATCCCTTGGCTAGTAATAATTGCAATTTGCTGTAGTTTCACAGAGCAATGATTTGTATTTTCACAATAATAGATGCCTATCCCACCCAAAAGAAGAAATATAATAACAAAATGGAAGTCCAAATGTCAATAGATCTTCATAATTTCGAAATGAAACTACATAATCTATAGATAACAGATAGGAAGAGCACTAATTACAACAGATACCTGACAAAGGTGCACATACATAATCTTTGGATGTTTTGCCTTCACTTCTTCTGGCCTCTGACAAAAAGGAAAAAAATGAGTTTCCTTCAAACAAGTTCAAGTTGAGAATCCTTAAAAATAAATAAATAAAATAAAAAGAAGAAAGAGAAGATACACTCCCTCTTCCAAAAAGTAACCAGCCAAAGTTTTTACATCACATAAAATGAGCTCAGTATCAGTTAGGTTCAATCATCCTATAAG
>NC_056563.1:15554783-15554934 GCF_013358625.1 Macadamia integrifolia | reverse complement strand
AAATACAACCAAAGACTTAGCCTACATTTGGTAACTACCCGGAGCAGTTCTTCTGTTCATCCAGTTTGCAGGAACACTAGAACAAAGAAAAAATATTAGTTCGTAGATCTCTCGAGACATCCTTTTTTTGTGGTGCAGGGGGGGGGGGGGG
>NC_056563.1:15537437-15554763 GCF_013358625.1 Macadamia integrifolia | reverse complement strand
GGGGGGGGGAGGTGTTTGATCATTGTAACCATAGTTGATTATATCGAGCCAAACATTATAATGTTCTGGTAAAATTGAGGGTATGAATTGTAAATTGAATCAAGCCTTTTAAACCAGTATTGATAAAATGTTCATTAATCGATTCAGTTTTGTTTTTAAAAGGTGTTCATTTTTGTTTTTAAGAAGTGAAGGCGTTTAAACCATCAAATTTTAACCTATGACAATTGATTAGAACTAATATGCTATTGAACCGATAATACATTATATACTAAACTGATAATAAAAAAAAGAAAAAAAAAAAAGCTGGTTACTCCTATAAGCTCTCTTAATGTTTTGAGTTGATTTAAACAATATCAAATCTTCATTACCAAAAAAATAAAAAATAAAAAAACAATACAAAATCTTTACCAAAAAAGACAATATAAATTACACTAAATTATTTTTATATTTGAATCACAAGTCGAGCCTAGATGTCGTGCTTTTATCATTTAAAAAATAGACTTCTTCCTAATTGGCCTTGAAACTATTAACTCAAATCAACAACAAAATTGAATCTGGTATAGAAACCATTTAACGAAAACCATTTAAAACTATTAAACCAAAATCAATTATTAATTGACTTGAATTTGAAATATTAGAACCGTTTAATAAATGGTTTGACTTTGATTTCTTACTTTTTACACTTAGCTTCGAAGCAAAATTGAATCAATCAATCATTCAAAACCAAATCAATTAGCACCTTTAGGCAAAACCTTTGGTTCGAACCTCCAGCATTATGGATAGTCTAAATACCTACCTCATCATTGGTGTTGTCTTGTATCATTTTGTACCACACATTCACACAATGTATGATCACATGAAAATTAACCCCTTTTCTCCCTTCAAAAATTCATTTCTACTAAACACCTCCCCATTTCACCTAACCCAACCCAACCCAACCCAACCAAATCCAACCCAATCCAAAATCCATTGTTTTAAATTGGATCCAATGTTTCTAGATTTTGCTCCACAGATCTATTAGTAACGTATAAAGGTAAAATGATTCAAAATGCCAATATTTTAAAAAAGCATGAGTAAATCGTCGAATCCAATCTACCAAGTTTTAAAACCTTCCCCCAACCCTCAACCCCAAAGCCCCCCTCACCCAAAAAAAAAAAAAAAATTACAATGGCATCTAAAGCTTTCACTGCCGATCTCATACCATCAACTTGGCGCCGCCGAGCTGGCTCGTCAATTGGATCGATTGGCTACTGCCCTTACCGAAAACTAATTTCCATCCAATTGTAAGTTTACATTTGGCATACAGCCAATTTCTTGTGTCTTTTGAGTTTTAGGGCCCGTTTGGTATCGTTTTAAAAAAACGTTTCTGGAGTTTTTTCGTTCTATTGGAACGAAAAAACAGAATCTTCTATTTGGTGCATTTATGATTCGTTTCTGTTTTTTTGGAACAAAAAGTGAAAAAAAAAACTGAAAAAACGAGATTGGACGGAACTCCAATTCCCAGTTTCGTTCCATTTTACAAAAAAAAAAAAATCCCGATAAAAATCTGAAATTTTGAAACACAATTTTTTCGTTTAAAAACTGTGTTTTGATACAGAAACTGAAATTTTCGTTTTTGACACGAAACGGTGTTTCTGGAGCAGAAACGATACCAAACGGGCCCTTAGAGTTAGTTTCCAACCCCGGACGTTCGAATTTGACATTTGTTGAAGCTATGGATGAGAAGGTAAGCTAACAACTACTTCTCTCCATTGCTCTCAACCACATCTCAACAAACTCAATCCCTTGTTGCTTCCAATTCCTACTGGTTAATTCCTTCAATGTTTATTGTCACACCCCGTTCACCCTGAACCGGAGCGGTGACCGAGTTAACACCGGTTAACCCAAACCTGCCAGGATCATCAGATACTGTATTCCACCACAGCATACACACACTAACATCAATTCATCAGATCAGCGGAAGACTAAGTTTTACCTGTAAATAATTCCCATATACTTGATACCCAAATGGTGATACAATAATTATATACATTTGGGCCCGAAGGCATGATATATACACAAAAAGAATAAAGTTCAAATATCAAGTATATACAAGAATTCATCAAAAATCATCAGAGTACACAGCTCGGCTCGGTATCAAGGCTGGAGCTCAGCTCGGCATCAAGGGTTGTGCCCAGCTCGGCATCACATAGAAGAGCTCAGCTCGGCCTCGGTGGTGGAGCTCAGCACGGTCTCCAAGGGGGAGCTCAGCTCGGCCTCAGAACTGCTGTCCCGCAGCACAGCTCTCACATGCGCAGTCTACACCGTGCTCAAACTCCTCAGGGGTCCACCAGTCCTCTTCAGGAAACTCGACTGTGGGACCCGCCCCATGCTCCTCAGATGCATGACCAGCAAAATCATCTAAAAAGGGGGTGTACACGTGGAATGAGCTCACTAGCTCAGTAAGTAGAGAGGTGGACCACACACAACAGTCCACACATCACAACACATCATATGCACTACATGTCATGCAATTCATTTTAAATCACATACACCTAATCCACATTACTAAGTCTTTGGTTTTAGTGCTACTACAACCACAGTGCGCGTATACTCCGGGTACGAGCCGCGAACTCCCTCCCGCGATACGCCCATAGGGCTGTTGGAGAAGGCCCACCGTGAGTACTCGGAAAAATAAAGACAATGCCGTCCACCGGCTCTCAACAGAAATGTAAATAAATTAAATGACAGTGCTGACTCCAGCAATTTAAAAGCAGTACGATTGGCCCTCTTGAATATACCACCGGGGTTGCCGGCTGTCCTACATGACTCGCCGGGCGTAATGCCTAACCGCCACAGTGTCCGACAACCGCGACCCCTGCTTCCCCCCAAATGGCAACCCAACACCTTAACCCCTGTTGGGAAGGGTCGTAGCATGGGATGGTGAGAATCCTAATACCGCATGCTCCTATATGACAGTACGACTTCATAGTGCCTCCGTGTCCCATACCACGGGCCACCAATGCATTCGTTTTCAAGCCGACCACGGCATCTAGTCTATCAATGCATTATGCTCCATGATGCCCACATTCAACATATAACATCTCATTTAATTTGCAATTGAAAGTAAACATAGCATATATGCGCATCAATGTGTGGAATGACTAATCTATATAGCATATTCATGATGACATGACTAGATTAGATATATTTATATGAATGCCAAACAAATGCCTTGAAACAAGGTCAAACGTCCTCTCTCCACTTACTTGTAGCGTACAAGGATTCCCGCTCGGTACGGGTGAGATCCGGAGCGAATCGGGTTAGATTTGGTGAACCTAACATAATTGAGTGGGGTTAGTACTTCACCATTTTAGAATCAAAATTAATGAAATCCGATGTCAAAATCGTGTTTAGAACGTCGAAAGAAGATCACACGTCCGATTTGGGTTCGATCGGACATAAGGATCACATTCTGGCCAAACAGGTGGGTAAGACAGGTGGGCTGTCTACCCACCGGTTATACCCACCGGTTATGACCGGCGGGTAGGTACCCGCTGGTTATACCCGCCGGTTGTACCCGCCGGTTTGGCCAGGGACCCCTGCCTTCTCAGGTGGGTACCTCTCAGGCGGGTAGGTACCCGCCGGTTGTACCCACAGGTTTTGGCGGGAATGACTCTGTTTCTTCCCCATTTTCTCCATCCTTTGGGGAATCAAATGGGGCTTTTCCCCACCCATTCTTCACACTTTCAAGGTCCTATAGGAAGGTTCTAACCTAGATCTAGGTTAGATTCAAGTGAGGGAAACCATCTTACCTTCTTTGCCCAAAAATGACTTCAAACCCTTCAAATCACTTCCAACTCACAATGCTTCTTCTACCTTGTCAATATCTCTTCAAATCCTTCAAGATCAACACATAAATCATCTATTAAACCTTAGATTCATCATTTCAAAGGGTATTTACAAGATCTCAAGAAACCATACTCAAATCAAGGGTTTAAAGCTTGGGTATGGTGAATGTTCACAAAACCCAACTTTGCTTACCTCTAACTGTAGATCTAGAGTTGAAGATCACTCTCCCGGTGCCGGAATGGAAAGATCGAGCTTCGGCGCTGCTGAAATCCCTCTTTTCTTCCTCTTCCTTCTCTTCCTTTCTTCTTCCCTTTCTTTCTCTCTCCTCTTTACTATTCTCACCAACGTACGGGTGACATAAATGGAAAGAAAAGAAAACATAAAGCTATATATATAATTCCTAATTAAGTGAATAGTGCACATGGATGGGTCACTTAGGTGGGTGGGTGCACCCACCTGTCCTACCCACCTGAGGGCCAAAACTTGGGATTTTGACAGNAAGATCACTCTCCCGGCACCGGAATGAGAAGATCAAGCTTCGGCGCCACTGAAATCCTTCCTTTCTTCCTCTTCCTTCTCTTCCTTTCTTCTTCCCTTTCTTTTCTCTCTCCTCTTTACTTTCTCACCAACGTACGAGGGTAATAAATGGAAGGAAAAGAAAATCATAAAGCCTTATATACTATTTCTAATTAAGTGAATAGTGCTCTTGGATGGGTCACTCAGGTGGGTGCACCCACCTGTCCTACCCACCTGAGAGCCAAAACTTGGGATTTTGACCGGGTTCGGACCTCGGCGCGAACCCCACCCTAAGCATACGATGTAGCATACGTATATACCTTAAAATACGGATATAATACCTGTTTTATCCGTACATAGCCTTATGGTAGGTGCACGTACATGGTTTGGGCACTCCCGTCTCTTCTGGCACTGGCTCGGACTTGTCGGGCCAGCCGGTGTTTAAGGTCACCCGTGCCATCATAGCCCATAAGGAACCCGCTCTAATTTCCTCTGGCTCGGTTCCTGCATGGTTAAACCGGTTCAACCGCGAAATCAGATCGGGTTTAAGAAGCGGGGTATTACATTACCCCCCCTTCTGAAAAATTTCGTCCTCGAAATTGCGTACCTGGTTGATCAAAAAGATGAGGGTACTTGGCTCGCATTTCTTCTTCTACCTCCCAAGATGCTTCCTCAAGTGAATGATCAGCCCATCGCACCTTTACATAGGAAATGGAGCGGTTGCGAAGGGTTTTCACCTTTCGGTCCAAAATTTCAACTGGCTGTTCTGTGTAGGTCATATCAGCTTCTAGGTACTCTAGTTCCATGGGTAGTACATGAGATGGATCATGCACGTACTTCTTCAGCATGGATACATGGAATACATTGTGAACATCCCCAAGCGAAGGTGGCAGAGCAAGCATGTAGGCTACTGAGCTAACCCGGGATAAAATCTCAAATGGTCCCATGTATCTTGGGCTCAACTTCCCCTTTCTGTGAAACCTTTGCAAACCTTTAGTAGGAGAGATCTTGAGAAATACCTTTTCTCCTGGCTGAAATTCAATCTCCTTCCTGCGGGTGTCCGCATAGCTCTTTTGACGGGACTGAGCTGCTTTAATCCGTTCTCTAATAACGTCGACTTTTTCACAAGTCATTTGTATCATCTCAGGTCCTAACATTCGACGTTCACCTACCTCATCCCAATACAAAGGAGTTCTGCACTTTCTGCCATATAACGCCTCATATGGAGCCATCCCAATTGTAGCTTGGTAACTGCTATTATATGCAAACTCCATAAGAGGTATATATTCTTCCCAACTGCCACTCTCCATTGCACATGCCCTGAGCATGTCTTCTAATATCTGTATGGTTCGCTCCGAGTGACCATCCGTCTGTGGGTGAAAAGCTGTACTCAAATTCAGTTGCGATCCCAAGGCACACTGTAAGCTTTTCCAAAATCTGGAAGTGAACCTTGGGTCCCTATCTGAAACAATGCTCACTGGCACTCCATGTAAGCGCACTATGTTGTCCATGTAAAGTTGTGCTAGTTTGGTCATGGAGAACTTGGTCTTGATAGGAATGAAATGAGCAGTCTTGGTAAGCCGATCCACAATCACCCATATCGCATCCATTCCCTTAGGTGTACTTGGTAGTCCGGTGACGAAGTCCATTGTAATCCTTTCCCACTTCCATTCTGGTACTGGGAGTGGCTGAAGGGTACCATAAGGTCGATGCCTCTCAGCTTTCACCTTCTGGCAGGTAAGACAAGTCGCCACATACAAAGCTATGGTGACTTTCATGTTTGGCCACCAGTAACTTTGTTTGAGGTCTTTGTACATTTTGGTACTTCTTGGGTGGAGTGAGTACTCGGAGCTATGTGCTTCTCTCACTATCTTATCTTGTATATCCAAATCATCGGGTACACACAATCTGTCTCGAAACATCAATGCCCCATCACTGGCTAAAGTAAAATCTGGGTCGTTCATTGTTTGGTCTTGAACCTTAACTCTGATCCGCTGCAATTCAGGATCTAAAGGTTGCTTCCTTATCACCTCTTGCCTAATTGCCGGATGCACCTGTAGAGCCGACAAGGATACCGTCAACCATTTAAGGTTTTCTGGTTGAGGTTCAAGCTCTAAGGTTGCCCCTTCATTCAAGAGGGTTTCATCCATTAGCATCGCCTCTTGCACGAGTGGTGAGCTGACTGCTAAGCAAGAGAGCGACACAGTCTGTGTCTTCCGACTCAATGCATCTGCCACTACATTAGCCTTGCCGGGATGATACTGAATATCGCAGTCATAATCCTTCATGAGTTCAAGCCATCTTCTCTGTCTCATGTTCAGATCCTTCTGGGTGAAGAAGTATTTCAGGCTTTTGTGATCACTGTATATCTCACACTTCTCCCCATACAAATAATGTCGCCAGATCTTAAGGGCAAAAATGACTGCAGCTAGTTCCAAGTCATGAGTGGGGTAGTTCTTCTCATACTCCTTTAGTTGTCGGGATGCATACGCTATTACCTTACCGCGTTGCATGAGAACACAACCCAAACCAACTTTGGAAGCATCGGTATAGACCATCATTCCACCTGTGCCTTCAGGAATAGTCAGCACAGGGGCAGTCACCAGCTTTTCTTTCAATTCCTGGAAGCTCTTCTCACATTCCTCTACCCAGTCGAATTTCACACCCTTTTTAGTCAACTTGGTATTGGTGCTGAGATCCGAGCAAAATTCTCGATGAAACGCCGGTAGTATCAAGCCAAACCCAAGAAGCTTCTAATTTCAGTAACATTCTTGGGGCTTTCCCATTCCACTACTGCTTTCACCTTAGCAGGATCTACTTCGATTCCGGCTTTAGACACTACGTGCCCCAGGAATCCAACTTGTTCAAGCCGGAATTCACACTTGCTGTACTTGGCAAACAACTGTTGATCTCTCAACCTCTGTAACACCATTCTCAAGTGTTGAGTGTGCTCCTCCTCGGTCTTGGAGTAGATCAAGATATCGTCAATAAAAACAATTACCCATTTGTCGAGCACATCCTGAAATACTCGATTCATTAGATCCATGAATGCTGCCGGCGCATTGGTTAACCCGAAAGACAACACTAGGAACTCATAATGGCGTATCGAGTCCTAAATGTTGTTTTGGGTATATCACTGCTCTTTACCTTGAGCTGATAATAGCCGGACCGAAGGTCTATCTTTGAAAATACCCTGGCTCCTTGCAACTGATCAAATAAATCATTAATGCGTGGCAATGGATACCGGTTCTTAATAGTTAGCTTATTCAACTCCCGGTAATCTATGCACATACGCAAACTACCATCCTTTTTCTTGACAAACAACACCGGGGCACCCCAAGGTGAGACACTTGGGCGAATAAACCCCTTTTCCAATAGTTCCTGCAACTGCATCTGCAACTCCTTCAATTCAGCTGGTGCCATCCTGTATGGAGCCTTAGATACTAAAGCTGCTCCAGGAGTCAAGTCTATGGCAAACTCCAACTCCCTATCAGGTGGTAAATGCATCAGATCGTCTGGGAAAACATCGGGAAACTCTTTAACCACCTTTACTTCTTCTAGAGGTGTAACTCTTACATCAACATCGAGTACCGAGGCTATGAAACCCTGACATCCACTTTCTAGCAACTTCACCGCTTGGAGAGCGGAGACAAGGACCTTCCTCACCCTTTTCATTGTATCTGCTCGGTATACCCACTCTTTCCCTTCGTCATCTGTTACCTTAATCAGCCTTTCCGCACAGATCACATTAGCTCGATGAGCCGACAACCAATCCATACCCAATATAACATCAAAATTCTGCATATTGAATTTAATGAGTTGTGCATCAAAGTTCTTCCCACTAATCTCCACTGGGCACGGCCCATACACTTCCTTCAACTGTGCAATTTTACCAGTAGGCATACTAACAATCATTCCATGGTCTAGGATCCTGGGTGACATCCCAAGTTTCCCTACAAATCTCTTAGATGCGAATGAATGAGTAGCTCCTGAATCAAATAAAACATAGGCTGGTATGCCCGATATGGGTAGGATACCTAGTAGAACAATGTATATAATTTCAGCAGGTCATCAATATTAATCATAATGAACTTCTTAATTTAAAATGTACCTGCTACAACTTCTGTACTAGCCTCAGCTTCCTCGGCTGATAGGGCATACATCCTTCCCTGCGGTTGACTGCCTCGAGGTAAGGGAGGTCGGTACGCAGAGGGCTGACTGGAGGGCAAGGCTGGTCTGGCCCGACAGTCTTTCGCATAATGCCCATATGAATGGCAATTGAAGCAACGGATCTGAGATGTCGGAACCGGAGCGGGGCCCCTCTGCACTTGACCCGCTGCAGATGGAGGTCGAGGTGGCCTTGGAGCTGTAGGTGCCACACTAGTGTTCGGGCGAAAAGAGGTAGAACCCGAACCACCAACTGGCCTAGGAGGGTAGCCAGATGGCCTATAGGGCTGCCTATACATAGGCCCAGAACTGTATGATCCGCGGTATGCTTTGGAGGAATTTCCCACATCTGGGAATGGATTTGTTCTCTTCCACAGTCCAGGAGTGAGGGACTGTTCACCCTTTTGCTTATCTTCCATGGTCTTGGCCTTCTGTACAATCTGGCCATATTCGGTCAAATCCAAGACTTCAAGCACAGACCCAATAGATGCTTTTAGGCCTTCTAGGAACCTTGCTGCCTTCTCTTCAGCTGTTCTCATATGCCTTGGGGCAAAATGGAACAAACTTTCAAATTGTTGTTGATACTCAAGGACAGTCTTACCTCCTTGAGTTAAGGCCATGAACTCAGTCTCCTTTTGGTCTCTGAAACTGCGCGGATAATGGTTGTCCAAGAACAACTCCTTGAACTGCTCCCAAGTAGGTTCTGGATGAGCAGCCATCAATATAGGTTTGGAGGCTTGCCACCAAGAATTTGCCTCTTTCTTGAGTTGCAACCCAGCACAAATAAGTTTCTGGGCATCCGTGCACTCAAGCACCTCAAATATCTTCTCTAATTCTTGGATCCATTGATCCGGTTCCAGAGGATCACTCCCCACCTTAGAGAATACCTGTAATACCCCGCTTCTTAAACCCGGTCTGATTTCACGGTTGAACCGGTTTAACCATGCAGGAACCGACCCAGAGGATATTAGAGCGGGTTCCTTTTGGGCTATGATGGCATGGGTGACCTTAAACACCGGCTGGCCCGACAAGTCCGAGCCAGTGCCAGAAGAGACGGGAGTGCCCAAACCGTGTACGTGCACCTACCATAAGGCTATGTACGGATAAAACAAGTATTATATCCATATTTTAAGGTATATACGTATGCTACATCGTATGCCCGGGGTGGGGTTCGCGCTGAGGTCTGAACCTGGTCAAAATCCCAAGTCTTGGCTCTCAGGTGGGTAGGACAGGTGGGTGCACCCACCTGAGTGACCCATCCAAGAGCACTATTCACTTAATTAGGAATAGTATATAAGGCTTTATGTTTTCTTTTCTTTCCATTTATTACCCTCGTACGTTTGGTGAGAAAAGTAAAGAGGAGAGAGAAAAGAAAGGGAAGAAGAAAGGAAGAGGAAGAAAGGAAGGATTTCAGTGGCGCCGAAGCTCGATCTTGCCATTCCGATGCTGGGAGAGTAATCTTCAACTCTAGATCTACAGTTGGAGGTAAGAAAAGTTGGGTTTTATGAACAATCACCATACCCAAGCTTTAAACCCTTGATTCGAGTATGGTTTCTTGAGATCTTGTAAATACCCTTTGAAATGATGAATCTAAGGTTTAATAGATGATTTATGTGTTGATCTTGAAGGATTTGAAGAGATATTGACAAGGTAGCATTGTGAGTTGGAAGTGATTTGAAGGGTTTGAAGTCATTTTTGGGCAAAGAAGGTAAGATGGTTTCCCTCACTTGAATCTAACCTAGATCTAGGTTAGAACCATCTTATAGGACCTTGAGGGTGTGAAGAATGGGTGGGGAAAAGCCCCATTTGATTCCCCAAAGAATGGAGAAAATGGGGAAGAAGCAGTGGCTTTCCCGCCAAAACCGGTGGGTATAACCGGCGGGTACCCACCTGAGAAGGCAGGGGGCCTTCAGGCCTAACCGACGGGTACAACCGGCGGGTAGGTACCCGCCGGTCTTGGCAAAGGGTCCCTGGCCCAACCGGCGGGTATAACCGGCGGGCCCCTACCCGCCGGTCCCAAACCGGTGGGTAAAACCGGTGGGTAGACAGCCCACCTGTCTGACCCACCCGTGTGGCCCCGAAGGAGATCCTTAGGTCCGATCGAACCCAAATCGGACGTGTGACCTTCTTTTGACGTTCTAAACACGATTTTGACATCGGATTTCATTAATCTTGATTCTAAAATGGTGAAGTACTAACCCTGCTCAATTATGTTAGGTTCACCAAGTCCTACCCGATTCGCTCTGGATCTCACCCGTACCGAACAGGAATCCTTGTACGCTACAAGTAAGTGGAGAGAGGACGTTTGGCCTTGTTTCAAGGCATTTGTTTGGCATTCATCTAATTATATCTAATCTAGTCATGTCATCATGAATATGCTATATAGATTAGTCATTCCTCACATTGATGTGCATTTATGCTATGTTTACTTTCAAATGCAAATTGAATGAGATGGGAATATGTTGAATGTGGGCATCATGGTGCATAATGCATTTTTAGACTAGATGCCGTGGTCGGCTTGGAAACGAATGCATTACGCCCGGCGAGTCATGTAGGACAGTCGGCAACCCGGTGGTACATTCAAGAGGGCCAATTGTACTGTTTTTAAATTGCTGGAGTCAGCACCTTTATTTCAGTTATTTACATTTCTGTTGAGAGCCGGTAGACGGCATTGTCTTTACTTTTCCGAGTACTCACGGTGGGCCTTCTCCGACAGCCTTATGGGCGTATCGCGGGAGGGAGTTTGTGGCTCGTACCCGGAGTATACGCGCACTGTGGTTGTAGTAGCACTAAAACCAAAGACTTAGTAATGTTGCTTAGGTGGATGTGAATTAAAATGTATGGCATGGCATGTAGTGCATATGATGTGTTGTGATGTGTGGACTGTTGTGTGTGGTCCACCTTTCTACTTACTGAGCTAGTGAGCTCATCCCACGTGTGCTTCCCTTTTTAGATGATTTTACAGGTCATACATCTGAGGAGCAGGGGGTGGGTCCCACAGTCGAGTTTCCTGAAGAGAACTGGTGGACTCTTGAGGAGTTTGAGCACGGCGTAGACTGCTCATGCGAGAGCTGTGCTGCAGGACAGTAGTTCTGAGGCCGAGCTGAGCTCCACCCTGGAGGCCGTGCTGATCTCCACTTCTGAGGCCGCGCTGAGCTCTTCTATGTGATGCCGAGCTGGGCACAACCCTTGATTCCGAGCTGAGCTCCAGCCTTGATACCGAGCCGAGCTGTGTACTCTGATGATTTTGATGATTTCCTGTATATACTTGATATTTGAATTTTATTCTTTTTGTGTATATATCATGCCTTCGGGCCCAAATGTATATAATTATTGTATCACCATTTGGGTATCAAGTATATGGGAGTTATTCACAGGTAAAACTAAGTCTTCCGCTGATCTAATGAATTTATGTTAGTGTGTGTATGCTGTGGTGGAATACAGTATCTGATGATCCTGGCAGGTTTGGGTTAACCGGTGTTAACTCGGTCACCGCTTCGGTTCAGGGTGAACGGGGTGTGAGAAATGGTGGTATCAGAGCGTGATGCTCTGCTCCACTCATAGCATACCATTAGAATCCCGTAGACTCTATAATAGGAAAATGGGGTTGGGGTAATATAAAAGCTTTAAAGATTAAAAGCTAAAGAAAGAAAGTATAAAAAGGGATTGCATTATATTTTGCATTCATGGCATGCGTGAGTATAGATAAAAAGGGGATTAGGTTGGTGATGTAACCTATAGAGTACTATTTCGATGAAATTTTGGCAGCATAACGGCGTAAAATGGGATTTCCAAAAATTTTACACAAATACCTGATAAACAACAGATAATAAATATAATAAAGATCGCAGATGGCACAATACATCACAACAAAAATCACACAAGTACTCCTTATATGAAAACACCACAAAAATCCATTATCCAAAGATATTTTATTCCATAAATGAAACCAGTTACAATACATATACAAGGAATGAGAATAAATAAATATACAATGTCTACAAAAATGGAGAAAACGGGTAAACAGCTAGTGTGGGCGAGCCGAGCCTCACTGGTCGTCGTCATCGTCGTCGATGATCACCACGTTCGCTGGAGGCTTGGAGTTGACGTCGAAACGGTGATCGTAATAATCGAACCTCGCGTTCACCAACCGTACCTCCCTCCGAAGCCGGCCATAGTCTGCTGAGATAGCGTTGGCCCTGGTGTCCAAGTCCTGACCCAGCCTAAGGAAGGAATCCTCCAAGGTGGTCTGCCTGGAGGCAATCTCGTCCAGCCGCCTCAGTATCTGAACCTGGCCATCCTGCAAGGCCCGCATGGAGGACGTCATGCCCTCAAAGTCATAGGCACCACTCCCAGGTGGTGGGGCTGTAGCTCTAGAAGAACTAGGGCCAGGACCTCTCGACTCCTGAGGCGCCTCCTCAGGGATGCTGCCACCCATCAGATCCTCCTCCTCGTCCTGAGGAACGTAGTCCTCGTCCTCCTCACTGGACTCCTCCTCCATGAGGACATCCTCCATAGGGGCAGCCCTCCTACCCCTACCTCTCTGAGCTCCTGATCTAGGAGGTGAATCCATGAGGGTCTGGAGACCCATCTTCAGGAGGTTTCTCCGGTCGAACCTATCAGCCGGAGTCTTCCCCTCCTCACCGCTCAGATCCACCCCGAAGAACTCGAAGATCCTAGTGAGGATCCTACCATAAGGAAATCCTCCATCCTCTGGGTGGGAAGTGTGGTGCTCCATCGTTCTGAGAATAATGTAGGGGAGGCACAAGTGCTCGTCGCCTCCCTCTGCGGCCGTGAAGATGCAAAAGGCAATAAAAGCCGCCATGAAACCCACCTGGTTCCGATGACCTCCTCTGGGAAGCAGGTTGAACTGGATCAACCAGACGAATAGACGAACCTCAGGGTAGAAGGATGTCTCGGACTCGGGCGACTGCTGCTGCCGCAGATGGTCTTGTAGATGAAGTCCGGTGTCTCCAGGCTCATGAACGGTCCCTGAGGCCTACCCCTGGGGGGACTGTAGTATCGGTGTCCCACCGTCGATATACCCAAGATACTGGCCAAGGTGCCTACCGTCAGCTGGATATCCACTCCCTTCACCAAGCTGCTGATGGTGAATTCCCCGTACGGATACGACACCTCCAGGTTACAGTAGAACCGATGGACGAGCTGCTCGTAGCATGGTCGGTCCACATGAAGAATAGAGTCCCAGCCCAATGCTGAGAACCTCTCCTGAAGCCTAGCCTTGTGGAAGTCCTCAACTACCACGGTCTTCTCCATCAACACTGACCCCTTCAGGAAGTTGGGCCAGTTGGCTGCGGCCTCTGCACTAAGGAAGTGCTCCTCATCATAGTCTGTAGGGTCAGACTGGGCAGGTGCAGGTCTCCCTATGCGAGGAGCTGAAGAGCTGGTCTCCGCACTCTTCCTCTTAGAAGCGGTGGTCTTGCGCCTAACGCCAGAGGAAGATGGTCCTTTGCCGGTGCGTGACGACATCCTGGCAATAAGAAAAGAAAGTAAGGATTAGTACAGAAAGGAAAAGACAGCAGCATTAAGAAGGGGAAATCCAAAACCCAATTCATGCAAAATGGGAACGGCGACAATCTAGGAACGATAGGAAACTTATGACATAAAGCACGGTAGTTGACAACGCATAGAAACATGCCAAGACAGTAAAATGACAGCAAAAAGGAAAGAGCATAAATAACACGGGAGGATTCGATTTCAATGCACCAACTCATTCACAATGAAGTAAAAGCTTGAAACCCAGGTCTAGAACGAAATGCCATAGTAGTGGGATGATGGAAATGCAAGAACATACCCCAAATAGACTATGGAGTTCCATGAGTACTTGTATGGGATGAAAATCAAGGAAACCAATGCCAAAAATAGGGATTTTCATGGAAATACATGGGGATTCAAAGCACAATGGATAATCTATGCAAATTAAAGCATATTAAGCACAAAGCAAGTGGAATGCATCACAAAGAAGTCACCAATTGGAGAAAAAGGGTAAGGATTGAAGAAACCCCCAAATTTGGAAACCTAGGGCACAAATTGGGGTTTTCTCCAAATGAAAGGATAAAATTCCTATAAACTACAAATGACCACAGTAGAATCATCACAAACACATGGAAAGACTGTTCTATGGTGAAAAAATATGGAAAGACAACCTAAGGTAAAGTCTATACATGCATTTCACCCAAATGGAAATTCTGAGAAAAGGAAAAAGGAGGAACTTACTTGTATGAGGGTGAGTTGACTCTCCTCTAAAGTGCCGAGTGGGTGAGTAGACCCGCGAGTAGAAGCGCCGAGGAGACCTCCAAGATCGCCCAAGGAAGAAAGGAAGAAAGAGAAAGGAGATGGGGAAAGAGACAAGACTGAACAGGGTCTGTAGGGCCCTATTCGTGTTTTAACACGGGCAAGACCGGCGGGTATAACCGGCGGGCACCTACCCGCCGGTGCCACCCACCGGTGTGAGGCAGTAAGACCGGCGGGTATAACCGGCGGGCTCCTACCCGCCGGTTCAGCCCACCGGTTATGGCAGTTGGGAAATTTTGAAGATTTTTCTTCTTTTCTTGTTTCCTTCTCTCCTTCTAGCAATGATTTCATTGATTGTCACTATGGATGTTATTCCTATGATTGATATGCTATGGTCAAGTGGGACCATTGGCATGTATGTTGTGGACATTGTCTGTATCTTGGAATTGAGCTGTGATTATTTACAGGCTATCATACACTACCACACCTCATGTAATGGCATATGATTGTGTGCCGAAATCAATTCTATGGTGTTTAACCAATATGGTGTGTGATGTGTTCCAGGTACAGGGATACGATGGTACGTACTAGATCCGGTAGTAATGCCCGAGGTACCTCGCGGGGTCCTCGTCTGGTCGGACGACCACAAAATCCAGTAGGGTCCCGTTCTGTGGGGCATACCTCACCTCCACTACCTCAAGAGACCCTTGGTCAGGGTGGGGCACATGGGAACCCACCTATGACTACACTTCCGGACCCTCCACCGGTCATTACACCGGGAGATGTTGCTACTATAATCCAGCAGTCCCAACAAGCTTTCCAGCAACAAATGCTTCAGCAACAGCAAGCATTTATGACTGCCATCCAGCAACAGTTGGACTTTTCTCAACCGGGTCAACCGCCCAGAGTACTCACTCCGTAGGACCCACCTGTAGGGTCGGGAACGGGACCACAAGTGGTGGGTACACCTCCAATCCCACCATTCGGTATTCCTCAGCATGGGATGCCTCCTCCATACCCCTACTATCCTGTCTATGCTCCTAACTTCCCGGCGTCGAGTAATACGTCAAGGGTAGTGGAGTCATTCAAGAGGAACTTACCACCGGTATTCTCTAAGGTGGTGAGTGATCCTCTGGAACCGGATCAATGGATCCAAGAATTAGAGAAGATATTTGAGGTGCTTGAGTGCACGGATGCCCAGAAACTTATTTGTGCCAGGTTGCAACTCAAGAAAGAGGCAAATTCTTGGTGGCAAGCCTCCAAGCCTATATTGATGGCTGCTCATCCAGAACCTACTTGGGAGCAGTTCAAGGAGTTGTTCTTGGATAACCACTATCCGCGCAGTTTCAGAGACCGAAAGGAGACTGAGTTCATGGCCTTAACTCAAGGAGGTAAGACTGTCCTTGAGTACCAACAACAGTTCGAGAGTTTGTTCCATTTTGCCCCAAGGCATATGCGAACAGCTGAAGAGAAGGAAGCAAGGTTCCTAAAAGGCCTAAAAGGATCTATTGGGTCTGTGCTTGAAGTCTTGGATTTGACCGAATATGGCCAGATTGTACAGAAGGCCAAAACAATGGAAGATAAGCAAAAGGGTGAATAGTCCCTCACTCCTGGACTGTGGAAGAAAACAAATCCATTCCCAGATGCGGGAAATTCCTCCAAAGCATACCGCAGATCATACAGTTCTGGGCCTATGTATAGGCAGCCCTATAGGCCATCTGGCTACCCTCCTAGGCCAGTTGGTGGTTCGGGTTCTACTTCTTTTCGCCCGAACACTAGTGTGACACCTACGGCTCCAAGGCCACCTCGACCTCCATCTGCAACGGGTCAAGTGCAGAGGGGCCCCGCTCTAGTTCCGACGTCTCAGATTCGTTGCTTCAACTGCCATTCCTATGGGCATTATGCGAAAGACTGTCGGGCCCGACCAGCCTTGCCCTCCAGTCAGCCCTCTGCGTACCGACCTCCCTTACCTCGAGGCAATTAACCGCAGGGAAGGATGTATGCCCTATCAGCCGAGGAAGCTGAGGCTAGTACAGAAGTTGTAGCAGGTACATTTTAAATTAAGAAGTTCATTATGATTAATATTGATGACCTGCTGAAATTATATACATTGTTATACTAGGTATCCTACCCATATCGGGCATACCAGCCTATGTCTTATTTGATTCAGGAGCTACTCATTCATTCGCATCTAAGAGATTTGTAGGGAAACTTGGGATGTCACCCAGGATCCTAGACCATGGAATGATTGTTAGTATGCCTATTGGTAAAATTGCACAGTTGAAGGAAGTGTATGGGCTGTGCCCAGTGGAGATTAGTGGGAAGAACTTTGATGCACAACTTATTAAATTTAATATGCAGAATTTTGATGTTATATTGGGTATGGATTGGTTGTCGGCTCATCGAGCTAATGTGATATGTGCGGAAAGGCTGATTAAAGTAACAGATGACGAAGGAAAAGAGTGGGTATACCGAGCAGATACAATGAAAAGGGTGAGGAAGGTCCTTGTCTCCGCTCTCCAAGCGGTAAAGTTACTAGAAAGTGGATGTCAGGGTT